>NW_026893327.1:37500-52139 GCF_033815535.1 Pezoporus flaviventris | reverse complement strand
TCGAACAGTTGCCGTCTGCTCCCACAATCGAAGAGCCAGGAGGGAAAGCTGGTGAAAGCTTAGGGTTAGGGTTAGGGTTAGGGTTAGGGTTAGGGTTAGGGTTAGGGTTAGGGGTTAGGTTTAGGTTTAGGGTTAGGGGTTAGGGTTAGGGTTAGGGGTTAGGGTTAGGGTTAGGGTTGCCGTCTGCTCCCACAGTCGAAGAGCCAGGAGGGAAAGCATGTGCGGGGCATCTTCAGCACACAGTCAGCTTTGCAACGGTGTCACCATCATTGCTGTCGCTCCTCGCTTTCATGCCTAAACGTCCATTTGAATACACCCTCTTCAGAGCTTGCTCTCGGCTGCCCAGCAGCACAGTGAGTAGAGCACGAACGGTTGTCGTCTGCTCCCACAGCCGAAGAGCCAGGAGGGAAAGCATGTGCTGGGCATCTTCAGCACACCGTTAGCTTTGCAACGGTGTCACCATCATTGCTTTCGCTCCTCGGTTTCATACCTAAAAGTCCACTCGAATGCAACCTCTACGGAGCTTGCTCTGAGCTGCCAAGTAGCACAGCGATTAGAGCACGAACGTCTGGCCTCTGCTCCCAGAGCCGAAGAGCCAGGAGGGAAAGCATGTGCTGGGCATCTTCAGCACACAGTCAGCTTTGCAACGGTTTCACCATCATTGCTGTCGCTCCTCGGTGTCATACCTAAAGGTCCATTTGAATGCACCCTCTTCGGAGCTTGCTCTCAGCTGCCCAGCAGCACAGTGAGTAGAGCACGAACAATTGCCGTCTGCACCCACAATCGGAGAGCCCGGAGGGAAAGCTGGTGCTCTGAATCTTCTGCACACAGTCAGCTTTGACCCAGTGCGTCCATCATTGCTGTCGCTCCTCACTTTCATACCTAGAAGTTCATTTGAATCCAACTTCTCTGCTCGTTGCTCTTGGCTGCCCAGCAGCACAGTCAGTAGAGCATGAACGTCTGGCCTCTGCTCCCAGAGCCGAAGAGCCAGGAGGGAAAGCATGTGCTGGGCATCTTCAGCACACAGTCAGCTTTGCAACGGTGTCACCATCATTGCTGTCGCTCCTCGGTTTCATATGTAAAAGTCCATTTGAAGGCAACGTCTCCAAAGCTTGTTCTCGGCTGCCCAGGGGCAGAACGATTAGTGCACGAACGTCTGGCTTCTGGTCCCAGATCCGAAGAGCCAGGAGGGAAAGAATGTGCTGGGCATCTTCAGCACACAGTCAGCTTTGCAACGGTGTCACCATCATTGCTGTCGCTCCTCGCTTTCATACCTAAAGGTCCATTTGAATGCACCCTCTTCAGAGCTTGCTCTCGGCTGCCCAGCAGCACAGTGAGTAGAGCACGAACGGTTGTCGTCTGCTGCCACAGTCGAAGAGCCAGGAGGGAAAGCATGTGCTGCGCATCTTCAGCACACAATCAGCTTTGCAATGCTGTCACCATTATTGCTGTCACTCCTCGGTTTCATACCTAAAAGTACATTTGAATGCAACCTCTCCAAAGGTGCTTCTCAGCTGCCCAGTAGCTCAGCGATTAGTGCACGAACATCTGGCCTCTGCTCCCAGAGCCGAAGAGCCAGGAGGGAAAGCATGTGCTGGGCATCTTCAGCACACAGTCAGCTTTGCAACGGTGTCACCATCATTGCTGTCGCTCCTCGCTTTCATACCTAAACATCCATTTGAAAGCTCCCTCTTCGGAGCTTACTCTCGGCTGCCCAGCAGCACAGTGAGTAGAGCACGAACGGTTGCCGTCTGCTCCCACAGTGGAAGAGCCAGGAGGGAAAGCATGTGCTGGGCATCTTCAGCACACAGTCAGCTTTGCAACGGTGTCACCATCATTGCTGTCGCTCCTCGGTGTCATACCTAAAGGTCCATTTGAATGCACCCTCTTCTGAGCTTGCTCTCGGCTGCCCAGCAGCACAGTGAGTAGAGCACGAACAGTTGCCGTCTGCTCCCACAATCGAAGAGCCCGGAGGGAAAGCTGGTGCTCTGAATCTTCTGCACACAGTCAGCTTTGACCCAGTGCGTCCATCATTGCTGTCGCTCCTCACTTTCATACCTAGAAGTTCATTTGAATCCAACTTCTCTGCTCGTTGCTCTTGGCTGCCCAGCAGCACAGTCAGTAGAGCATGAACGTCTGGCCTCTGCTCCCAGAGTCGAAGAGCCCGGAGGGAAAGCATGTGCTGGGCATCTTCAGCACACAGTCAGCTTTGCAACGGTGTCACCATCATTGCTGTCGCTCCTCGGTTTCATATGTAAAAGTCCATTTGAATGCAACGTCGCCAAAGCTTGTTCTCGGCTGCCCAGGGGCACAGTGATTAGTGCATGAACGTCTGGCCTCTGCTCCCAGATCCGAAGAGCCAGGATGGAAAACATGTGCTGGGCATCTTCAGCACACAGTCAGCTTTGCAACGGTGTCACCATCATTGCTGTCGCTCCTCGGTTTCATACTTAAAAGTCCATTTGAGTGCAACCTCTCCGAAGCTTGTTCTCGACTGCCCAGGGTCAGAGCGATTAGTGCACGAACGTCTGGCTTCTGCTCCCAGATCCGAAGAGCCAGGCAGGAAAGCATGTGCTGGGAATCTTCAGCACACAGTCAGCTTTGCAACGGTGTCACCATCATTGCTGTCGCTCCTCGCTTTCATACATAAAGGTCCATTTGAATGCACCCTCTTCAGAGCTTGCTCTCGGCTGCCCAGCAGCACAGTGAGTAGGGCACGAACGGTTGCCGTCTGCTCCCACAGTCGAAGAGCCAGGAGGGAAAGCTGGTGAAAGCTTAGTGTTAGGTTTAGGGTTAGGGTTAGGGTTAGGGGTAGGGTTAGGGTTACGGTTAGGGTTGGCTTAGGGTTAGGGTTAGGGTTAGGGTTAGGGTTGCCGTCTGCTCCCACAGTCGAAGAGCCAGGAGGGAAAGCATGTGCTGGGCATCTTCAGCACACAGTTAGCTTTGCAACGGTGTCACCATCATTGCTGTCGCTCCTCGGTTTCATACCTAAAAGTCCACTCGAATTCAACCTCTACGGAGCTTGCTCTGAGCTGCCAAGTAGCACAGCGATTAGAGCACGAACGTCTGGCCTCTGCTCCCAGAGCCGAAGAGCCAGGAAGGAAAGCATGTGCTGGGCATCTTCAGGACACAGTCAGCTTTGCAACGGTGTCACCATCATTGCTGTCGCTCCTCGCTTTCATACGTAAAGGTCCATTTGAATGCACCCTCTTCGGAGCTCGCTCTCGGCTGCCCAGCAGCACAGTGAGTAGAGCACGAACGGTTGCCGTCTGCTCCCACAGTCGAAGAGCCAGGAGGGAAAGCATGTGCTGGGCATCTTCAGCACACAGTTAGCTTTGCAACGGTGTCACCATCATTGCTGTCGCTCCTCGGTTTCATACCTAAAAGTCCACTCGAATGCAACCTCTACGGAGCTTGCTCTGAGCTGCCAAGTAGCACAGCGATTAGAGCACGAACGTCTGGCCTCTGCTCCCAGAGCCGAAAAGCCAGGAAGGAAAGCATGTGCTGGGCATCTTCAGCACACAGTCAGCTTTGCAACGGTGTCACCATCATTGCTGTCGCTCCTCGCTTTCATACCTAAAGGTCCATTTGAATGCACCCTCTTCAGAGCTTGCTCTCGGCTGCCCAGCAGCACAGTGAGTAGAGCACGAACGGTTGCCGTCTCCTCCCACAGTCGAAGAGCCAGGAGGGAAAGCATGTGCTGGGCATCTTCAGCACACAGTTAGCTTTGCAACGGTGTCACCATCATTGCTGTCGCTCCTCGGTTTCATACCTAAAAGTCCACTCGAATGCAACCTCTACGGAGCTTGCTCTGAGCTGCCAAGTAGCACAGCGATTAGAGCACGAACGTCTGGCCTCTGCTCCCAGAGCCGAAGAGCCAGGAGGGAAAGCATGTGCTGGGCATCTTCAGCACACAGTCAGCTTTGCAACGGTGTCACCATCATTGCTGTCGCTCCTCGCTTTCATACTTAAAAGTCCATTTGAGTGCAACCTCTCCGAAGCTTGTTCTCGGCTGCCCAGGCGCAGAACGATTAGTAAACGAAGGTCTGGCTTCTGCTCCCAGAGCCGAAGAGCCAGGAGGGAAAGCATGTGCTGGGCATCTTCAGCACACATTCAGCTTTGCAACAGTGCCTCCATCATTGCTGACGCTTTTCACTTTCATACCTAGAAGTTCATTTGAATCCACCTTCTCCGCTCATTGCTCTTGGCTGTCCAGAGGCACAGTGAGTAGAGCACGAACAGTTGCCGTCTGCTCCCACAATCGAAGAGCCAGGAGGGAAAGCTGGTGAAAGCTTAGGGTTAGGGTTAGGGTTAGGGGTTAGGGTTAGGGTTAGGGTTAGGGTTTAGGGTTAGGGTTAGGGTTATGGTTAGGTTTAGGTTTAGGGTTAGGGGTAGGGTTAGGGTTAGGGTTAGGGTTAGGGTTAGGGGTAGTGTTAGGGTTAGGGTTAGGGTTAGGGTTGGGTTAGGGTTAGGGTTAGGGTTAGGGTTAGGGTTGGGTTAGGGTTGGGGTTAGGGTTAGGGTTAGGGTTAGGGTTAGGGTTGGCGTCTGCTCCCACAGTCGAAGAGCCAGGAGGGAAAGCATGTGCTGGGCATCTTCAGCACACAGTCAGCTTTGCAACGGTGTCACCATCATTGCTGTCGCTCCTCGGTGTCATACCTAAAGGTCCATTTGAATGCACCCTCTTCGGAGCTTGCTCTCAGCTGCCCAGCTGCACAGTGAGTAGAGCACGAACAATTGCCGTCTGCTCCCACAAACGGAGAGCCCGGAGGGAAAGCTGGTGCTCTGAATCTTCTGCACACAGTCAGCTTTGACCCAGTGCGTCCATCATTGCTGTCGCTCCTCACTTTCATACCTAGAAGTTCATTTGAATCCAACTTCTCTGCTCGTTGCTCTTGGCTGCCCAGCAGCACAGTCAGTAGAGCATGAACGTCTGGCTTCTGCTCCCAGATCCGAAGAGCCAGGAGGGAAAGCATGTGCTGGGCATCTTCAGCACACAGTCAGCTTTGCAACGGTGTCACCATCATTGCTGTCGCTCCTCGGTTTCATATGTAAAAGTCCATTTGAATGCAACGTCTCCAAAGCTTGTTCTCGGCTGCCCAGGCGCAGAACGATTAGTGCACGAAGGTCTGGCTTCTGCTCCCAGATCCGAAGAGCCAGGAGGGAAAGCATGTGCTGGGCATCTTCAGCACACAGTCAGCTTTGCAACAGTGCCTCCATCATTGCTGACGCTTTTCACTTTCATACCTAGAAGTTCATTTGAATCCACCTTCTCCGCTCATTGCTCTTGCCTGTCCAGAGGCACAGTGAGTAGATCACGAACAGTTGCCGTCTGCTCCCACAATCGAAGAGCCAGGAGGGAAAGCATGTGCTGGGCATCTTCAGCACACAGTCAGCTTTGCAACGGTGTCACCATCATTGCTGTCGCTCCTCGGTGTCATACCTAAAGGTCCATTTGAATGCACCCTCTTCGGAGCTTGCTCTCGGCTGCCCAGCTGCACAGTGAGTAGAGCACGAACAGTTGCCGTCTGCTCCCACAATCGAAGAGCCAGGAGGGAAAGCTGGTGAAAGCTTAGTGTTAGGGTTAGGGTTAGGGTTAGGGGTTAGGGTTAGGGGTTAGGGTTAGGGTTAGGGTTAGGGTTAGGGGTTAGGGTTAGGGTTAGGGTTATGGTTAGGTTTAGGGTTAGGGTTAGGGTTAGGGGTAGGGTTAGGGTTAGGGTTAGGGTTGGCTTAGGGTTAGGGTAAGGGTTAGGGTTAGGGTTAGGGGTAGGGATAGGGTTAGGGTTAGGGTTAGGGTTGGGTTAGGGTTAGGGTTAGGGTTAGGGTTAGGGTTAGGGTTAGGGTTAGGGTTAGGGGTAGGGATAGGGTTAGGGTTAGGGTTAGGGTTGGGTTAGGGTTAGGGTTAGGGTTAGGGTTAGGGTTAGGGTTAGGGTTAGGGTTGGGTTAGGGTTGGGGTTAGGGTTAGGGTTAGGGTTAGGTTAGGGTTGCCGTCTGCTCCCACAGTCGAAGAGCCAGGAGGGAAAGCATGTGCGGGGCATCTTCAGCACACAGTCAGCTTTGCAACGGTGTCACCATCATTGCTGTCGCTCCTCGCTTTCATACCTAAAGGTCCATTTGAATACACCCTCTTCAGAGCTTGCTCTCGGCTGCCAAGCAGCACAGTGAGTAGAGCACGAACGGTTGTCGTCTGCTCCCACAGCCGAAGAGCCAGGAGGGAAAGCATGTGCTGCGCATCTTCAGCCCACAGTCAACTTTGGAATGCTGTCACCATTATTGCTGTCACTCCTCGGTTTCATACCTAAAAGTACATTTGAATGCAACCTCTCCAAAGGTGCTTCTCAGTTGCCCAGTAGCACAGCGATTAGTGCACGAACATCTGGCCTCTGCTCCCAGAGCCGAAGAGCCAGGAGGGAAAGCATGTGCTGGGCATCTTCAGCACACAGTCAGCTTTGCAACGGTGTCACCATCATTGCTGTCGCTCCTAGCTTTCATACCTAAACGTCCATTTGAAAGCACCCTCTTCGGAGCTTGCTCTCGGCTGCCCAGCAGCACAGTGAGTAGAGCACGAACGGTTGCCGTCTGCTCCCACAGTCGAAGAGCCAGGAGGTAAAGCATGTGCTGGGCATCTTCAGCACACAGTTAGCTTTGCAACGGTGTCACCATCATTGCTTTCGCTCCTCGGTTTCATACCTAAAAGTCCACTCGAATGCAACCTCTACGGAGCTTGCTAGAGCTGCCAAGTAGCACAGCGATTAGAGCACGAACGTCTGGCCTCTGCTCCCAGAGCCGAAGAGCCAGGAGGGAAAGCATGTGCTGGGCATCTTCAGCACACAGTCAGCTTTGCAACGGTGTCACCATCATTGCTGTCGCTCCTCGGTGTCATACCTAAAGGTCCATTTGAATGCACCCTCTTCGGAGCTTGTTCTCGGCTGCCCAGCTGCACAGTGAGTAGAGCACGAACAGTTGCCGTCTGCTCCCACAATCGAAGAGCCCGGAGGGAAAGCTGGTGCTCTGAATCTTCTGCACACAGTCAGCTTTGACCCAGTGCGTCCATCATTGCTGTCGCTCCTCACTTTCATACCTAGAAGTTCATTTGAATCCAACTTCTCTGCTCGTTGCTCTTGGCTGCCCAGCAGCACAGTCAGTAGAGCATGAACGTCTGGCCTCTGCTCCCAGAGTCGAAGAGCCCGGAGGGAAAGCATGGGCTGGGCATCTTCAGCACACAGTCAGCTTTGCAACGGTGTCACCATCATTGCTCTCGCTCCTCGGTTTCATATGTAAAAGTCCATTTGAATGCAACGTCGCCAAAGCTTGTTCTCGGCTGCCCAGGGGCACAGTGATTAGTGCATGAACGTCTGGCCTCTTCTCTTAGAGCCGAAGAGCCAGGATGGAAAACATGTGCTGGGCATCTTCAGCACACAGTCAGCTTTGCAACGGTGTCACCATCATTGCTGTCGCTCTTCGCTTTCATAGCTAAAGGTCCATTTGAATGCACCCTCTTCAGAGCTTGCTCTCGGCTGCCCAGCAGCACAGTGAGTAGAGCACGAACGGTTGCCGTCTGCTCCCACAGTCGAAGAGCCAGGAGGGAAAGCATGTGCTGGGCATCTTCAGCACACAGTTAGCTTTGCAACGATGTCACCATCATTGCTGTCGCTCCTCGGTTTCATACCTAAAAGTCCACTCGAATGCAACCTCTACGGAGCTTGCTCTGGGCTGCCAAGTAGCACAGCGATTAGAGCACGAACGTCTGGCCTCTGCTCCCAGAGCCGAAGAGCCAGGAAGGAAAGCATGTGCTGGGCATCTTCAGCACACAGTCAGCTTTGCAACGGTGTCACCATCATTGCTGTCGCTCCTCGCTTTCATACCTAAAGGTCCATTTGAATGCACCCTCTTCGGAGCTTGCTCTCGGCTGCCCAGCAGCACAGTGAGTAGAGCACGAACGGTTGCCGTCTCCTCCCACAGTCGAAGAGCCAGGAGGGAAAGCATGTGCTGGGCATCTTCAGCACACAGTCAGCTTTGCAACGGTGTCACCATCATTGCTGTCGCTCCTCGGTTTCATACTTAAAAGTCCATTTGAGTGCAACCTCTCCGAAGCTTGTTCTCGGCTGCCCAGGCGCAGAACGATTAGTGCACGAAGGTCTGGCTTCTGCTCCCAGATCCGAAGAGCCAGGAGGGAAAGCATGTGCTGGGCATCTTCAGCACACAGTCAGCTTTGCAACAGTGCCTCCATCATTGCTGACGCTTTTCACTTTCATACCTAGAAGTTCATTTGAATCCACCTTCTCCGCTCATTGCTCTTGCCTGTCCAGAGGCACAGTGAGTAGATCACGAACAGTTGCCGTCTGCTCCCACAATCGAAGAGCCAGGAGGGAAAGCTGGTGAAAGCTTAGGGTTAGGGTTAGGGTTAGGGGTTAGGGTTAGGGTTAGGGTTAGGGTTTAGGGTTAGGGTTATGGTTAGGTTTAGGGTTAGGGTTAGGGTTAGGGTTAGGGTTAGGGTTAGGGTTGGGTTAGCGTTAGGGTTAGGGTTAGGGTTAGGGTTAGGGTTAGGGTTGGGTTAGGGTTAGGGTTAGGGTTAGGGTTAGGGTTAGGGTTGCCGTCTGCTCCCACAGTCGAAGAGCCAGGAGGGAAAGCATGTGCAGGGCATCTTCAGCACACAGTCAGCTTTGCAATGCTGTCACCATTATTGCTGTCACTCCTCGGTTTCATACCTAAAAGTACATTTGAATGCAACCTCTCCAAAGCTGCTTCTCAGCTACCCAGTAGCACAGCGATTAGTGCACGAACTTCTGGCTTCTGCTCCCAGATCCGAAGAGCCGGGAGGGAAAGCATGTGCTGAGCATCTTCAGCACACAGTCAGCTTTGCAACGGTGTCACCATCATTGCTGTCGCTCCTCGCTTTCATACCTAAAGGAAAATTTGAATGCACCCTCTTCGGAGCTTGCTCTCGGCTGCCCAGCAGCACAGTGAGTAGAGCACGAACAGTTGCCGTCTGCTCCCACAATCGAAGAGCCAGGAGGGAAAGCTGGTGAAAGCTTAGGGTTAGGGTTAGGGTTAGGGTTAGGGTTAGGGTTAGGGTTAGGGGTTAGGCCTAGGGGTTAGGGTTAGGGTTGAGTGCAACCTCTCCGAAGCTTGTTCTCGGCTGCCCAGGGGCAGAACGATTAGTGCACGAACGTCTGGCTTCTGCTCCCAGATCTGAAGAGCCAGGAGGGAAAGCATGTGCTGGGCATCTTCAGCACACAGTCAGCTTTGCAACGGTGTCACCATCATTGCTGTCGCTCCTCGCTTTCATACCTAAAGTTCCATTTGAATGCACCCTCTTCGGAGCTTGCTCTCGGCTGCCCAGCAGCACAGTGAGGAGAGCACGAACAGTTGCCGTCTGCTCCCACAACCGAAGAGCCAGGAGGGAAAGCTGGTGAAAGCTTAGGGTTAGGGTTAGGGTTAGGGTTAGGGTTAGGGGTACGGTTAGGGTTAGGGTTAGGGTTGGCTTAGAGTTAGTGTTAGGGTTAGGGTTAGGGTTAGGGTTGCCGTCTGCTCCCACAGTCGAAGAGCCAGGAGGGAAAGCATGCGCTGGGCATCTTCAGCACACAGTTAGCTTTGCAACGGTGTCACCATCATTGCTGTCGCTCCTCGGTTTCATACCTTAAAGTCCACTCGAATGCAACCTCTACGGAGCTTGCTCTGAGCTGCCAAGTAGCACAGCGGTTAGAGCACGAACGTCTGGCCTCTGCTCCCAGAGCCGAAGAGCCAGGAGGGAAAGCATGTGCTGGGCATTTTCAGCACACAGTCAGCTTTGCAACGGTGTCACCATCATTGCTGTCGCTCCTCGCTTTCATACCTAAACGTCCATTTGAATACACCCTCTTCAGAGCTTGCTCTCGGCTGCCCAGCAGCACAGTGAGTAGAGCACGAACGGTTGTCGTCTGCTCCCACAGCCGAAGAGCCAGGAGGGAAAGCATGTGCTGGGCATCTTCAGCACACAGTTAGCTTTGCAACGGTGTCACCATCATTGCTTTCGCTCCTCGGATTCATACCTAAAAGTCCACTCGAATGCAACCTCTACGGAGCTTGCTCTGAGCTGCCAAGTAGCACAGCGATTAGAGCACGAACGTCTGGCCTCTGCTCCCAGAGCCGAAGAGCCAGGAGGGAAAGCATGTGCTGGGCATCTTCAGCACACAGTCAGCTTTGCAACGGTGTCACCATCATTGCTGTCACTCCTCGGTGTCATACCTAAAGGTCCATTTGAATGCACCCTCTTCGGAGCTTGCTCCCAGCTGCCCAGCTGCACAGTGAGTAGAGCACGAACAATTGCCGTCTGCTCCCACAATCGGAGAGCCCGGAGGGAAAGCTGGTGCTCTGAATCTTCTGCACACAGTCAGCTTTGACCCAGTGCGTCCATCATTGCAGTCGCTCCTCACTTTCATACCTAGAAGTTCATTTGAATCCAACTTCTCTGCTCGTTGCTCTTGGCTGCCCAGCAGCACAGTCAGTAGAGCATGAACGTCTGGCCTCTGCTCCCAGAGCCGAAGAGCCAGGAGGGAAAGCATGTGCTGGGCATCTTCAGCACACAGTCAGCTTTGCAACGGTGTCACCATCATTGCTCTCGCTCCTCGGTTTCATATGTAAAAGTCCATTTGAATGCAACGTCTCCAAAGCTTGTTCTCGGCTGCCCAGGAGCAGAACGATTAGTGCACGAACGTCTGGCTTCTGCTCCCAGATCTGAAGAGCCAGGAGGGAAAGCATGTGCTGGGCATCTTCAGCACACAGTCAGCTTTGCAACGGTGTCACCATCATTGCTGTCGCTCCTCGCTTTCATACCTAAAGGTCCATTTGAATACACCCTCTTCAGAGCCTGCTCTCGGCTGCCCAGCAGCACAGTGAGTAGAGCACGAACGGTTGTCGTCTGCTCCCACAGTCGAAGAGCCAGGAGGGAAAGCATGTGCTGCGCTTCTTCAGCACACAATCAGCTTTGCAATGCTGTCACCATTATTGCTGTCACTCCTCGGTTTCATACCTAAAAGTACATTTGAATGCAACCTCTCCAAAGGTGCTTCTCAGCTGCCCAGTAGCTCAGCGATTAGTGCACGAACATCTGGCCTCTGCTCCCAGAGCCGAAGAGGCAGGAGGGAAAGCATGTGCTGGGCATCTTCAGCGCACAGTCAGCTTTGCAACGGTGTCACCATCATTGCTGTCGCTCCTCGCTTTCATACCTAAACGTCCATTTGAAAGCTCCCTCTTCGGAGCTTACTCTCGGCTGCCCAGCAGCACAGTGAGTAGAGCACGAACGGTTGCCGTCTGCTCCCACAATGGAAGAGCCAGGAGGGAAAGCATGTGCTGGGCATCTTCAGCACACAGTCAGCTTTGCAACGGTGTCACCATCATTGCTGTCGCTCCTTGTATGTCATACCTAAAGGTCCATTTGAATGCACCCTCTTCTGAGCTTGCTCTCGGCTGCCCAGCTGCACAGTGAGTAGAGCACGAACAGTTGCCGACTGCTCCCACAATCGAAGAGCCCGGAGGGAAAGCTGGTGCTCTGAATCTTCTGCACACAGTCAGCTTTGACCCAGTGCGTCCATCATTGCTGTCGCTCCTCACTTTCATACCTAGAAGTTCATTTGAATCCAACTTCTCTGCTCGTTGCTCTTGGCTGCCCAGCAGCACAGTCAGTAGAGCATGAACGTCTGGCCTCTGCTCCCAGAGTCGAAGAGCCCGGAGGGAAAGCATGGGCTGGGCATCTTCAGCACACAGTCAGCTTTGCAACGGTGTCACCATCATTGCTCTCGCTCCTCGGTTTCATATGTAAAAGTCCATTTGAATGCAACGTCGCCAAAGCTTGTTCTCGGCTGCCCAGGGGCACAGTGATTAGTGCATGAACGTCTGCCCTCTTCTCTTAGAGCCGAAGAGCCAGGATGGAAAACATGTGCTGGGCATCTTCAGCACACAGTCAGCTTTGCAACGGTGTCACCATCATTGCTGTCGCTCCTCGGTTTCATACTTAAAAGTCCATTTGAGTGCAACCTCTCCGAAGCTTGTTCTCGACTGCCCAGGGGCAGAGCGATTAGTGCACGAACGTCTGGCTTCTGCTCCCAGATCCGAAGAGCCAGGCGGGAAAGCATGTGCTGGGAATCTTCAGCACACAGTCAGATTTGCAACGGTGTCACCATCATTGCTGTCGCTCCTCGCTTTCATACCTAAAGGTCCATTTGAATGCACCCTCTTCAGAGCTTGCTCTCGGCTGCCCAGCAGCACAGTGAGTAGAGCACGAACGGTTGCCGTCTGCTCCCACAGTCGAAGAGCCAGGAGGGAAAGCTGGTGAAAGCTTAGTGTTAGGGTTAGGGTTAGGGTTAGGGGTTAGGGTAAGGGGTTAGGGTTAGGGTTAGGGTTAGGGTTAGGGGTTAGGGTTAGGGTTAGGGTTATGGTTAGGTTTAGGGTTAGGGTTAGGGTTAGGGGTAGGGTTAGGGTTAGGGTTAGGGTTGGCTTAGGGTTAGGGTTAGGGTTAGGGTTAGGGTTGCCGTCTGCTCCCACAGTCGAAGAGCCAGGAGGGAAAGCATGTGCTGGGCATCTTCAGCACACAGTTAGCTTTGCAACGGTGTCACCATCATTGCTGTCGCTCCTCGGTTTCATACCTAAAAGTCCACTCGAATGCAACCTCTACGGAGCTTGCTCTGAGCTGCCAAGTAGCACAGCGATTAGAGCACGAACGTCTGGCCTCTGCTCCCAGAGCCGAAGAGCCAGGAAGGAAAGCATGTGCTGGGCATCTTCAGCACACAGTCAGCTTTGCAACGGTGTCACCATCATTGCTGTCGCTCCTCGCTTTCATACCTAAAGGTCCATTTGAATGCACCCTCTTCGGAGCTTGCTCTCGGCTGCCCAGCAGCACAGTGAGTAGAGCACGAACGGTTGCCGTCTGCTCCCACAGTCGAAGAGCCAGGAGGGAAAGCATGTGCTGGGCATCTTCAGCACACAGTTAGCTTTGCAACGGTGTCACCATCATTGCTGTCGCTCCTCGGTTTCATACCTAAAAGTCCACTCGAATGCAACCTCTACGGAGCTTGCTCTGAGCTGACAAGTAGCACAGCGATTAGAGCACGAACGTCTGGCCTCTGCTCCCAGAGCCGAAGAGCCAGGAAGGAAAGCATGTGCTGGGCATCTTCAGCACACAGTCAGCTTTGCAACGGTGTCACCATCATTGCTGTCGCTCCTCGCTTTCATACCTAAAGGTCCATTTGAATGCACCCTCTTCGGAGCTTGCTCTCGGCTGCCCAGCAGCACAGTGAGTAGAGCACGAACGGTTGCCGTCTCCTCCCACAGTCGAAGAGCCAGGAGGGAAAGCATGTGCTGGGCATCTTCAGCACACAGTTAGCTTTGCAACGGTGTCACCATCATTGCTGTCGCTCCTCGGTTTCATACCTAAAAGTCCACTCGAATGCAACCTCTACGGAGCTTGCTCTGAGCTGCCAAGTAGCACAGCGATTAGAGCACGAACGTCTGGCCTCTGCTCCCAGAGCCGAAGAGCCAGGAGGGAAAGCATGTGCTGGGCATCTTCAGCACACAGTCAGCTTTGCAACGGTGTCACCATCATTGCTGTCGCTCCTCGCTTTCATACTTAAAAGTCCATTTGAGTGCAACCTCTCCGAAGCTTGTTCTCGGCTGCCCAGGTGCAGAACGATTAGTGCACGAAGGTCTGGCTTCTGCTCCCAGATCCGAAGAGCCAGGAGGGAAAGCATGTGCTGGGCATCTTCAGCACACAGTCAGCTTTGCAACAGTGCCTACATCATTGCTGACGCTTTTCACTTTCATACCTAGAAGTTCATTTGAATCCACCTTCTCCGCTCATTGCTCTTGGCTGTCCAGAGACACAGTGAGTAGATCACGAACAGTTGCCGTCTGCTCCCACAATCGAAGAGCCAGGAGGGAAAGCTGGTGAAAGCTTAGGGTTAGGGTTAGGGTTAGGGGTTAGGGTTAGGGTTAGGGTTAGGGTTAGGGTTATGG
This sequence comes from Pezoporus flaviventris, assembly GCF_033815535.1. Taxonomy (NCBI): domain Eukaryota; kingdom Metazoa; phylum Chordata; class Aves; order Psittaciformes; family Psittacidae; genus Pezoporus; species Pezoporus flaviventris. The sequence continues at coordinate 38,152 of NW_026893327.1, read as the reverse complement.
TTAGGTTTAGGGTTAGGGTTAGGGGTAGGGTTAGTGTTAGGGCTAGGGTTAGGGTTGGGTTAGCGTTAGGGTTAGGGTTAGGGTTAGGGTTAGGGTTAGGGTTGGGTTAGGGTTAGGGTTAGGGTTAGGGTTAGGGTTAGGGTTGCCGTCTGCTCCCACAGTCGAAGAGCCAGGAGGGAAAGCATGTGCGGGGCATCTTCAGCACACAGTCAGCTTTGCAATGCTGTCACCATTATTGCTGTCACTCCTCGGTTTCATACCTAAAAGTACATTTGAATGCAACCTCTCCAAAGCTGCTTCTCAGCTGCCCAGTAGCACAGCAATTAGTGCACGAACTTCTGGCTTCTGCTCCCAGATCCGAAGAGCCGGGAGGGAAAGCATGTACTGGGCATCTTCAGCACACAGTCAGCTTTGCAACGGTGTCACCATCATTGCTGTCGCTCCTCGCTTTCATACCTAAAGGTAAATTTGAATGCACCCTCTTCGGAGCTTTCTCTCGGCTGCCCAGCAGCACAATGAGTAGAGCACGAACGGTTGCCGTCTGCTCCCACAGTGGAAGAGCCAGGAGGGAAAGCATGTGCTGGGCATCTTCAGCACACAGTCAGCTTTGCAACAGTGCCTCCATCATTGCTGACGCTTTTCACTTTCATAC
>NW_026893327.1:30000-32500 GCF_033815535.1 Pezoporus flaviventris | reverse complement strand
GCCGACTGCTCCCACAATCGAAGAGCCCGGAGGGAAAGCTGGTGCTCTGAATCTTCTGCACACAGTCAGCTTTGACCCAGTGCGTCCATCATTGCTGTCGCTCCTCACTTTCATACCTAGAAGTTCATTTGAATCCAACTTCTCTGCTCGTTGCTCTTGGCTGCCCAGCAGCACAGTCAGTAGAGCATGAACGTCTGGCCTCTGCTCCCAGAGTCGAAGAGCCCGGAGGGAAAGCATGGCTGGGCATCTTCAGCACACAGGTCAGCTTTGCAACGGTGTCACCATCATTGCTCTCGCTCCTCGGTTTCATATGTAAAAGTCCATTTGAATGCAACGTCGCCAAAGCTTGTTCTCGGCTGCCCAGGGGCACAGTGATTAGTGCATGAACGTCTGCCCTCTTCTCTTAGAGCCGAAGAGCCAGGATGGAAAACATGTGCTGGGCATCTTCAGCACACAGTCAGCTTTGCAACGGTGTCACCATCATTGCTGTCGCTCCTCGGTTTCATACTTAAAAGTCCATTTGAGTGCAACCTCTCCGAAGCTTGTTCTCGACTGCCCAGGGGCAGAGCGATTAGTGCACGAACGTCTGGCTTCTGCTCCCAGATCCGAAGAGCCAGGCGGGAAAGCATGTGCTGGGAATCTTCAGCACACAGTCAGATTTGCAACGGTGTCACCATCATTGCTGTCGCTCCTCGCTTTCATACCTAAAGGTCCATTTGAATGCACCCTCTTCAGAGCTTGCTCTCGGCTGCCCAGCAGCACAGTGAGTAGAGCACGAACGGTTGCCGTCTGCTCCCACAGTCGAAGAGCCAGGAGGGAAAGCTGGTGAAAGCTTAGTGTTAGGGTTAGGGTTAGGGTTAGGGGTTAGGGTAACGGGTTAGGGTTAGGGTTAGGGTTAGGGTTAGGGGTTAGGGTTAGGGTTAGGGTTATGGTTAGGTTTAGGGTTAGGGTTAGGTTAGGGTAGGGTTAGGGTTAGGGTTAGGGTTGGCTTAGGGTTAGGGTTAGGGTTAGGGTTAGGGTTGCCGTCTGCTCCCACAGTCGAAGAGCCAGGAGGGAAAGCATGTGCTGGCATCTTCAGCACACAGTTAGCTTTGCAACGGTGTCACCATCATTGCTGTCGCTCCTCGGTTTCATACCTAAAAGTCCACTCGAATGCAACCTCTACGGAGCTTGCTCTGAGCTGCCAAGTAGCACAGCGATTAGAGCACGAACGTCTGGCCTCTGCTCCCAGAGCCGAAGAGCCAGGAAGGAAAGCATGTGCTGGGCGTCTTCAGCACACAGTCAGCTTTGCAACGGTGTCACCATCATTGCTGTCGCTCCTCGCTTTCATACCTAAAGGTCCATTTGAATGCACCCTCTTCGGAGCTTGCTCTCGGCTGCCCAGCAGCACAGTGAGTAGAGCACGAACGGTTGCCGTCTGCTCCCACAGTCGAAGAGCCAGGAGGGAAAGCATGTGCTGGGCATCTTCAGCACACAGTTAGCTTTGCAACGGTGTCACCATCATTGCTGTCGCTCCTCGGTTTCATACCTAAAAGTCCACTCGAATGCAACCTCTACGGAGCTTGCTCTGAGCTGACAAGTAGCACAGCGATTAGAGCACGAACGTCTGGCCTCTGCTCCCAGAGCCGAAGAGCCAGGAAGGAAAGCATGTGCTGGGCATCTTCAGCACACAGTCAGCTTTGCAACGGTGTCACCACCATTGCTGTCGCTCCTCGCTTTCATACCTAAAGGTCCATTTGAATGCACCCTCTTCGGAGCTTGCTCTCGGCTGCCCAGCAGCACAGTGAGTAGAGCACGAACGGTTGCCGTCTCCTCCCACAGTCGAAGAGCCAGGAGGGAAAGCATGTGCTGGGCATCTTCAGCACACAGTTAGCTTTGCAACGGTGTCACCATCATTGCTGTCGCTCCTCGGTTTCATACCTAAAAGTCCACTCGAATGCAACCTCTACGGAGCTTGCTCTGAGCTGCCAAGTAGCACAGCGATTAGAGCACGAACGTCTGGCCTCTGCTCCCAGAGCCGAAGAGCCAGGAGGGAAAGCATGTGCTGGGCATCTTCAGCACACAGTCAGCTTTGCAACGGTGTCACCATCATTGCTGTCGCTCCTCGCTTTCATACTTAAAAGTCCATTTGAGTGCAACCTCTCCGAAGCTTGTTCTCGGCTGCCCAGGCGCAGAACGATTAGTGCACGAAGGTCTGGCTTCTGCTCCCAGATCCGAAGAGCCAGGAGGGAAAGCATGTGCTGGGCATCTTCAGCACACAGTCAGCTTTGCAACAGTGCCTACATCATTGCTGACGCTTTTCACTTTCATACCTAGAAGTTCATTTGAATCCACCTTCTCCGCTCATTGCTCTTGGCTGTCCAGAGCACAGTGAGTAGATCACGAACAGTTGCCGTCTGCTCCCACAATCGAAGAGCCAGGAGGGAAAGCTGGTGAAAGCTTAGGGTTAGGTTAGGGTTAGGGTAGGGGTTAGGGTTAGGGTTAGGGTTAGGGTTATGGT
>NW_026893327.1:2500-5000 GCF_033815535.1 Pezoporus flaviventris | reverse complement strand
AAGCACCCTCTTCGGAGCTTGCTCTCGGCTGCCCAGCAGCACAGTGAGTAGAGCACGAACGGTTGCTGTCTGCTCCCACACTCGAAGAGCCAGGAGGGAAAGCATGTGCTGGGCATCTTCAGCACACAGTTAGCTTTGCAACGGCGTCACCATCATTGCTTTCGCTCCTCGGTTTCATACCTAAAAGTTCACTCGAATGCAACCTCTACGGAGCTTGCTCTGGGCTGCCAAGGTGCACAGCGATTAGAGCACGAACGTCTGGCCTCTGCTCCCAGAGCCGAAGAGCCAGGAGGGAAAGCATGTGCTGGGCATCTTCAGCACACAGTCAGCTTTGCAATGCTGTCACCATCATTGCTGTCGCTCCTCGGTTTCATACTTAAAAGTCCATTTGAGTGCAACCTCTCCGAAGCTTGTTCTCGGCTGCCCAGGGGCAGAACGATTAGTGCACGAACGTCTGGCTTCTGCTCCCAGATCCGAAGAGCCAGGAGGGAAAGCATGTGCTGGGCATCTTCAGCACACAGTCAGCTTTGCAACGGTGTCACCATCATTGCTGTCGCTCCTCGCTTTCATACCTAAAGGTCCATTTGAATGCACCCTCTTCGGAGCTTGCTCTCGGCTGCGCAGCTGCACAGTGAGTAGAGCACGGACAGTTGCCATCTGCTCCCACAATCGAAGAGCCAGGAGGGAAAGCTGGTGAAAGCTTAGGGTTAGGGTTAGGGTTAGGGGTTAGGGTTAGGGTTAGGTTTAGGGTTAGGGTTAGGGGTTAGGGTTAGGGGTTAGGGTTAGGGTTAGGGTTAGGGTTTAGGGTTAGGGTTAGGGTTATGGTTAGGTTTAGGGTTAGGGTTAGGGTTAGGGTTAGGGTTAGGGTTGCCGTCTGCTCCCACAGTCGAAGAGCCAGGAGGGAAAGCATGTGCGGGGCATCTTCAGCACACAGTCAGCTTTGCAATGCTGTCACCATTATTGCTGTCACTCCTCGGTTTCATACCTAAAAGTACATTTGAATGCAACCTCTCCAAAGCTGCTTCTCAGCTCCCCAGTAGCACAGCGATTAGTGCACGAACTTCTGGCTTCTGCTTCCAGATCCGAAGAGCCGGGAGGGAAAGCATGTGCTGGGCATCTTCAGCACACAGTCAGCTTTGCAACGGTGTCACCATCATTGCTGTCGCTCCTTGCTTTCATACCTAAAGGTAAATTTGAATGCACCCTCTTCGGATCTTGCTCTCGGCTGCCCAGCAGCACAATGAGTAGAGCACAAACGGTTGCCATCTGCTAGCACAGTGGAGGAGCCAGGAGGGAAAGCATGTGCTGGGCATCTTCAGCACACAGTCAGCTTTGCAACAGTGCCTCCATCATTGCTGACGCTTTTCACTTTCATACCTAGAAGTTCATTTGAATCCACCTTCTCCGCTCATTGCTCTTGGCTGTCCAGCGGCACAGTCAGTAGAGCACGAACGTCTGGCCTCTGCTGCCAGAGCCGAAGAGCCAGGAGGGAAAGCATGTGCTGGGCATCTTCAGCACACAGTCAGCTTTGCAACGGTGTCACCATCATTGCTGTCGCTCCTCGCTTTCATACCTAAACGTCCATTTGAATGCACCCTCTTCGGAGCTTGCTCTCGGCTGCCCAGCAGCACAGTGAGTAGAGCATGAACAGTTGCCGTCTGCTCCCACAGTCAAAGAGCCCGGAGGGAAAGCTGGTGCTCTGAATCTTCTGCACACAGTCAGCTTTGACCCAGTGCGTCCATCATTGCTGTCGCTCCTCACTTTCATACCTAGAAGTTCATTTGAATCCAACTTCTGTGCTCGTTGCTCTTGGCCGCCCAGCAGCACAGTCAGTAGAGCATGAATGTCTGGCCTCTGCTCCCAGAGCCGAAGAGCCCGGAGGGAAAACATGTGCTGGGCATCTTCAGCACACAGTCAGCTTTGCAACGGTGTCCCCATCATTGCTGTCGCTCCTCGGTTTCATACTTAAAAGTCCATTTGAGTGCAACCTCTCCGAAGCTTGTTCTCGACTGCCCAGGGGCAGAGCGATTAGTGCACGAACGTCTGGCTTCTGCTACCAGATCCGAAGAGCCAGGAGGGAAAGCATGTGCTGGGAATCTTCAGCACACAGTCAGCTTTGCAACGGTGTCACCATCATTGCTGTCGCTCCTCGCTTTCATACCTAAAGGTCCATTTGAATACACCCTCTTCAGAGCTTGCTCTCGGCTGCCCAGCAGCACAGTGAGTAGAGCACGAACGGTTGTCGTCTGCTCCCACAGTCGAAGAGCCAGGAGGGAAAGCATGTGCTGCGCATCTTCAGCACACAGTCAACTTTGCAATGCTGTCACCATTATTGCTGTCACTCCTCGGTTTCATACCTAAAAGTACATTTGAATGCAACCTCTCCAAAGGTGCTTCTCAGCTGCCCAGTAGCTCAGCGATTAGTGCACGAACATCTGGCCTCTGCTCCCAGAGCCGAAGAGCCAGGAGGGAAAGCATGTGCTGGGCATCTTCAGCACAC
>NW_026893326.1:27500-30000 GCF_033815535.1 Pezoporus flaviventris | reverse complement strand
TCGTGCACTAATCGTTCTGCCCCTGGGCAGCCGAGAACAAGCTTCGGAGAGGTTGCATTCAAATGGACTTTTAAGTATGAAAGCGAGGAGCGACAGCAATGATGGTGACACCGTTGCAAAGCTGACTGTGTGCTGAAGATGCCCAGCACATGCTTTCCCTCCTGGCTCTTCGGCTCTGGGAGCAGAGGCCAGACGTTCGTGCTCTAATCGCTGTGCTACTTGGCAGCTCAGAGCAAGCTCCGTAGAGGTTGCATTCGAGTGGACTTTTAGGTATGAAAGCGAGGAGCGACAGCAATGATGGTGACACCGTTGCAAAGCTAACTGTGTGCTGAAGATGCCCAGCACATGCTTTCCCTCCTGGCTCTTCGACTGTGGGAGCAGACGGCAACCGTTCGTGCTCTACTCACTGTGCTGCTGGGCAGCCGAGAGCAAGCTCCGAAGAGGGTGCATTCAAATGGACCTTTAGGTATGAAAGCGAGGAGCGACAGCAATGCTGGTGACACCGTTGCAAAGCTGACTGTGTGCTGAAGATGCCCAGCACATGCTTTCCCTCCTGGCTCTTCGAGTGTGGGAGCAGACGGCAACCGTTCGTGCTCTACTCACTGTGCTGCTGGGCAGCCGAGAGCAAGCTCTGAAGAGGGTGCATTCAAATGGACCTTTAGGTATGACACTGAGGAGCGACAGCAATGATGGTGACACCGTTGCAAAGCTGACTGTGTGCTGAAGATGCCCAGCACATGCTTTCCCTCCTGGCTCTTCGAGTGTGGGAGCAGACGGCAACCGTTCGTGCTCTACTCACTGTGCTGCTGGGCAGCCGAGAGCAAGCTCCGAAGAGGGCGCTTTCAAATGGACCTTTCGGTATGAAAGCGAGGAGCGACAGCAATGATGGTGACACCGTTGCAAAGCTGACTGTGTGCTGAAGATGCCCAGCACATGCTTTCCCTCCTGGCTCTTCGGCGCTGGGAGCAGAGGCCAGACGTTCGTGCACTAATCGCTGAGCTTCTGGGCAGCTGAGAAGCAGCTTTGGAGAGGTTGCATTCAAATGTACTTTTAGGTATGAAACCGAGGAGTGACAGCAATAATGGTGACAGCATTGCAAAGCTGACTGTGTGCTGAAGATGCCCCGCACATGCTTTCCCTCCTGGCTCTTCGACTGTGGGAGCAGACGGCAACCCTAACCCTAACCCTAACCCTAACCCAACCCTAACCCTAACCCTAACCCTAACCCTACCCCTAACCCTAACCCTAACCCTTAATAAACCTAACCCTAACCCTAACCCTAACCCTAACCCTACCCCTAACCCTAACCCTAACCCTAAACCTAACCATAACCCAAAGCCTAACCCTAACCCCTAACCCTAACCCTAACCCTAACCCTAACCCTAACCCTAACCCCTAACCCTAACCCCTAACCCTAACCCTAACCCTAACCCTAACCCTAAGCTTTCACCAGCTTTCCCTCCTGGCTCTTCGATTGTGGGAGCAGACGGCAACTGTTCGTGCTCTACTCACTGTGCAGCTGGGCAGCCGAGAGCAAGCTCCGAAGAGGGTGCATTCAAATGGACCTTTAGGTATGAAAGCGAGGAGCGACAGCAATGATGGTGACACCGTTGCAAAGCTGACTGTGTGCTGAAGATGCCCAGCACATGCTTTCCCTCCTGGCTCTTCGGATCTGGGAGCAGAAGCCAGACGTTCGTGCACTAATCGTTCTGCCCCTGGGCAGCCGAGAACAAGCTTCGGAGAGGTTGCATTCAAATGGACTTTTAAGTATGAAAGCGAGGAGCGACAGCAATGATGGTGACACCGTTGCAAAGCTGACTGTGTGCTGAAGATGCCCAGCACATGCTTTCCCTCCTGGCTCTTCGGCTCTGGGAGCAGAGGCCAGACGTTCGTGCTCTAATCGCTGTGCTACTTGGCAGCTCAGAGCAAGCTCCATAGAGGTTGCATTCGAGTGGACTTTTAGGTATGAAAGCGAGGAGCGACAGCAATGATGGTGACACCGTTGCAAAGCTAACTGTGTGTTGAAGATGCCCAGCACATGCTTTCCCTCCTGGCTCTTCGACTGTGGGAGCAGACGGCAACCGTTCGTGCTCTACTCACTGTGCTGCTGGGCAGCCGAGAGCAAGCTCCGAAGAGGGTGCATTCAAATGGACCTTTAGGTATGAAAGCGAGGAGCGACAGCAATGATGGTGACACCGTTGCAAAGCTGACTGTGTGCTGAAGATGCCCAGCACATGCTTTCCCTCCTGGCTCTTCGAGTGTGGGAGCAGACGGCAACCGTTCGTGCTCTACTCACTGTGCTGCTGGGCAGCCGAGAGCAAGCTCTGAAGAGGGTGCATTCAAATGGACCTTTAGGTATGACACTGAGGAGCGACAGCAATGATGGTGACACCGTTGCAAAGCTGACTGTGTGCTGAAGATGCCCAGCACATGCTTTCCCTCCTGGCTCTTCGAGTGTGGGAGCAGACGGCAACCGTTCGTGCTCTACTCACTGTGCTGC
>NW_026893325.1:0-122767 GCF_033815535.1 Pezoporus flaviventris | reverse complement strand
TTATCAATTTGATAGAACATGGGGAAAAAATGGGTTAGAATGAGCGGAAAAACTCTGAAACCGGGAAAGAATTGGGCAAAAATTAGCAAGAAAAGAAAAAAAAAAGATTAAAAGGGTTGAAACGTGGCAAAAATAGGATAGAAACTGCCAAAAATGGATTAAAAGGGGTTAGAACTTGACAAAATTGGGTTAGGAAAGGGGAAAAATCACTTAAAAATGGGTAGAAATTGAGAAATATGGGTTAGGAAAAGAAACAAAAAAATGCTTAAAACGGCTTAGAAAATGGAAATAAAAAAAGGTTAGTTATGGCCAAAAGTGGCTTAAAACGTTTAAGAAAGTAACAAGAATGCATAGCAAACGGGGGGAAACTGGTTTCGATTTGATAGAAATGGGGGAAAAATGGGTTAGAAATGAGGGAAAACTCTGAAACCAGGAAAGAATTGGGCAAATATTAGCAAGAAAAGAAAAAACAATGCTTAAAAGGTGTTTAAACGTGGCAAAAATAGGATAGAAACTGCAAAAAATGGATTAAAGGGGGTTAGAACTTGTCAAAAGTGGGTTAGGAAAGGGGAAAAATAACTTAAAAATGGTTAGAAATTGAGAAATGTGGGTTAGGAAAAGAAACCAAAAAATGCTTAAAACGACTTAGAAAATGGAAATAAAAAAAGGGTTAGCAAAGCAAACAGTCCCTTAAAACGTTTAAGAAAGTAACAAGAATGCATAGCAAACGGGGAAAAAATGGTTTAAATTTGATAGAAAATGGGAAAAATTAGTTAGACATGGGCGAAAAACTCTGAAACCAGGAAAGAATTGGGCAAAAATTAGCAAGAAAAGAAAAAAAAAGCTTAAAAGGGGTTGAAACGTGGCAAAAATAGGATAGAAACTGCCAAAAATGGATTAAAAGGGGTTAGAACTTGACAAAATTGGGTTAGGAAAGGGGAAAAATCACTTAAAATGTTAGAAATTGAGAAATATGGTTAGGAAAAGAAACAAAAAAATGCTTAAAACGGCTTAGAAAATGGAAATAAAAAAGGGTTAGCAATGGCCAATAGTGGCTTAAAACGTTTCAGAAAGTAACAAGAATGCATAGCAAACGGGGAAAAACCGGTTTCAATTTGATAGAAATGGGAAAAATGGGTTAGAAATGAGCGAAAAACTCTGAAACCAGGAAAGAATTGGGCAAAAATTAGCAAGAAAAGAAAAAAAAAAGCTTAAAAGGTGTTTAAACGTGGCAAAAATAGGATAGAAACTTCCAAAAATGGATTAAAAGGGGTTAGAACTTGACAAAAATGGGTTAGGAAAGGGGAAAAATCACTTAAAAATGGTTAGACATTGAGAAATATGGGTTAGGAAAAGAAACAAAAAAATGCTTAAAACGGCTTAGAAAATGGAAATAAAAAAAGGGTTAGTAATGGCCAAAAGTGGCTTAAAACGTTTAAGAAAGTAACAAGAATGTATAGCAAACGGGGGGAAAAAAGCGGTTTAAAATTTGATAGAAATGGGGAAAAATGGGTTAGAAATGAGGGAAAAACTCTGAAACCAGGAAAGAAATTGGGCAAAAATTAGCAAGAAAAAGAAAAAAAAAGCTTAAAACGGGTTGAAACGTGGCAAAAATAGGATAGAAACTGCCAAAAATGGATTAAAAGGGGTTAGAACTTGACAAAATTGGGTTAGGAAAGGGGAAAAATCACTTAAAAATGGTTAGAAATTGAGAAATATGGGTTAGGAAAAGAAACAAAAAAATGCTTAAAACGGCTTAGAAAATGGAAATAAAAAAAGGGTTAGCAATGGCAAAAAGTGGCTTAAAACGTTTAAGAAAGTAACAAGAATGCATAGCAAACGGGGGGAAACTGGTTTCGATTTGATAGAAATGGGGAAAAATGGGTTAGAAATGAGGGAATAACTCTGAAACCAGGAAAGAATTGGGCAAAAATTAGCAAGAAAAGAAAAAACAAAGCTTAAAAGGTGTTTAAACGTGGCAAAAATAGGATAGAAACTGCAAAAAATGGATTAAAGGGGGTTAGAACTTGTCAAAAGTGGGTTAGGAAAGGGGAAAAATAACTTAAAAATGGTTAGAATTGAGAAAAGTGGGTTAGGAAAAGAAACCCAAAAAATGCTTAAAACGACTTAGAAAATGGAAATACAAAAAGGGTTAGCAAAGGCAACAGTCCCTTAAAACGTTTAAGAAAGTAACAAGAATGCATCGCAACGGGGGAAAAACTGGTTAAATTTGATAGAAATGGGGAAAAATTAGTTAGAAATGGGCGAAAAACTCTGAAACCAGGAAAGAATTGGGCAAAAATTAGCAAGAAAGAAAAAAAAAGCTTAAAAGGGGTTGAAACGTGGCAAAAATAGGATAGAAACTGCCAAAAATGGATTAAAAGGGGTTAGAACTTGACAAAATTGGGTTAGGAAAGGGGAAAAATCACTTAAAAATGGTTAGAAATTGAGAAATATGGGTTAGGAAAAGAAACAAAAAAATGCTTAAAACGGCTTAGAAAATGGAAATAAAAAAAGGGTTAGTAATGGCCAAAAGTGGCTTAAAACGTTTAAGAAAGTAACAAGAATGCATAGCAAACAGGGGGAAAAAAGCGGTTTAAATTTGATAGAAATGGGGAAAAATGGGTTAGAAATGAGCGAAAAACTCTGAAACCAGGAAAGAATTGGGCAAAAATTAGCAAGAAAAGAAAAAAAAAAGATTAAAAGGGGTTGAAACGTGGCAAAAATAGGATAGAAACTGCCAAAAATGGATTAAAAGGGGTTAGAACTTGACAAAAATGGGTTAGGATAGGGGAAAAATCACTTAAAAATGGTTAGAAATTGAGAAATATGGGTTAGGAAAAGAAACAAAAAAATGCTTAAAACGGCTTAGAAAATGGAAATAAAAAAAGGGTTAGTAATGGCCAAAAGTGGCTTAAAACGTTTAAGAAAGTAACAAGAATGCATAGCAAACGGGGAAAACTGGTTTCAATTTGATAAAAATGGGTTAGAAATGAGCGAAAAACTCTGAAACCAGGAAAGAATTGGGCAAAAATTAGCAAGAAAGAAAAAAAAAGCTTAAAAGGTGTTTAAACGTGGCAAAAATAGGATAGAAACTGCCAAAAATGGATTAAAAGGGGTTAGAACTTGACAAAAATGGGTTAGGAAAGGGGAAAAATCACTTAAAAATTGTTTAGAAATTGAGAAATGTAGGTTAGGAAAAGAAACCAAAAAATGCTTAAAACGACTTAGAAAATGGAAATAAAAAAAGGGTTAGTAATGGCCAAAAGTGTCTTAAAACGTTTAAGAAAGTAACAAGAATGCATAGCAAACGGGGGGAAACTGGTTTCGATTTGATAGAAATGGGGAAAAATGGTTAGAAATGAGGGAAAAACTCTGAAACCAGGAAAGAATTGGGCAAATATTAGCAAGAAAAGAAAAAACAATGCTTAAAAGGTGTTTAAACGTGGCAAAAATAGGATAGAAACTGCAAAAAATGGATTAAAGGGTGTTAGAACTTGTCAAAAGTGGGTTAGGAAAGGGGAAAAATAACTTAAAAATGGTTAGAAATTGAGAAATGTGGGTTAGGAAAAGAAACCAAAAAATGCTTAAAACGACTTAGAAAATGGAAATAAAAAAAGGGTTAGCAAAGGCAAACAGTCCCTTAAAACGTTTAAGAAAGTAACAAGAATGCATAGCAAACGGGGGAAAAACTGGTTTAAATTTGATAGAAATGGGGAAAAATTAGTTAGAAATGGGCGAAAAACTCTGAAACCAGGAAAGAATTGGGCAAAAATTAGCAAGAAAAGAAAAAAAAAGCTTAAAAGGGGTTGAAACGTGGCAAAAATAGGATAGAAAACTGCCAAAAATGGATTAAAAGGGGTTAGAACTTGACAAAATTGGGTTAGGAAAGGGGAAAAATCACTTAAAAATGGTTAGAAATTGAGAAATATGGGTTAGGAAAAGAAACAAAAAAATGCTTAAAACGGCTTAGAAAATGGAAATTAAAAAAGGGTTAGTAATGACCAAAAGTGGCTTAAAACGTTTAAGAAAGTAACAAGAATGCATAGCAAACCGGGGGAAACTGGTTTCAATTTGATAGAAATGGGGGAAAAATGGGTTAGAAATGAGCGAAAAACTCTGAAACCAGGAAAGAATTGGGCAAAAATTAGCACGGAAAAAAAAGCTTAAAAGGTGTTTAAACGTGGCAAAAATAGGATAGAAACTTCCAAAAATGGATTAAAAGGGGTTAGAACTTGACAAAATTGGGTTAGGAAAGGGGAAAAAATCACTTAAAAATGTTAGAAATTGAGAAATATGGGTTAGGAAAAGAAACAAAAAAATGCTTAAAACGGCTTAGAAAATGGAAATAAAAAAAGGGTTAGTAATGGCCAAAAGTGGCTTAAAACGTTTAAGAAAGTAACAAGAATGCATAGCAAACGGGGGAAAAAAGCGGTTTAAATTTGATAGAAATGGGGAAAAATGGGTTAGAAATGAGCGAAAAACTCTGAAACCAGGAAAGAATTGGGCCAAAATTAGCAAGAAAAGAAAAAAAAAGCTTACAAGGGGTTGAAACGTGGCAAAAATAGGATAGAAACTGCCAAAAATGGATTAAAAGGGGTTAGAACTTGACAAAAATGGGTTAGGATAGGGGAAAAATCACTTAAAAATGGTTAGAAATTGAGAAATATGGGTTAGGAAAAGAAACAAAAAAATGCTTAAAACGGCTTAGAAAATGGAAATAAAAAAAGGGTTAGTAATGGCCAAAAGTGGCTTAAAACGTTTAAGAAAGTAACAAGAATGCATAGCAAACGGGGGAAAACTGGTTTCAATTTGATAGAAATGGGGAAAAATGGGTTAGAAATGAGCGAAAAACTCTGAAACCAGGAAAGAATTGGGCAAAATTAGCAAGAAAAGAAAAAAAAGCTTAAAAGGTGTTTAAACGTGGCAAAAATAGGATAGAAACTGCCAAAAATGGATTAAAAGGGGTTAGAACTTGACAAAAATGGGTTAGGAAAGGGGAAAAATCACTTAAAAATGTTTAGAAATTGAGAAATGTAGGTTAGGAAAAGAAACCAAAAAATGCTTAAAACGACTTAGAAAATGGAAATAAAAAAAGGGTTAGTAATGGCCAAAAGTGGCTTAAACGTTTAAGAAGTAACAAGAATGCATAGCAAACGGGGGAAAAACTGGTTTCAATTTGATAGAAATGGGGAAAAATGGGTTAGAAATGAGCGAAAAACTCTGAAACCCGAAAAGAATTGGGCAAAAATTTGCAAGGAAAAAAAAAGCTTAAAAGGTGTTTAAACGTGGCAAAAATAGGATAGAAACTGCCAAAAATGGATTAAAAGGGGTTAGAACTTGACAAAAGTGGGTTAGGAAAGGGGAAAAATCACTTAAAAATGGTTAGAAATTGAGAAAAATGGGTTAGGAAAAGAAACCAAAAAATGCTTAAAACGACTTAGAAAATGGAAATAAAAAAAGGGTTAGCAATGGCAAAAAGTGGCTTAAAACGTTTAAGAAGTAACAAGAATGCATAGCAAACGGGGGGGAAACTGGTTTCAATTTGATAGAAATGGGGAAAAATGGGTTAGAAATGAGCGAAAAACTCTGAAACCAGGAAAGAATTGGGCAAAAATTAGCAAGAAAAGAAAAAAAAAGCTTAAAAGGTGTTTAAACGTGGCAAAAATAGGATAGAAACTGCCAAAAATGGATTAAAAGGGTTAGAAACTTGTCAAAAGTGGGTTAGGAAAGGGGAAAAATCACTTAAAAATGGTTAGAAATTGAGAAATATGGTTTAGGAAAAGAAACCAAAAAATGCTTAAACGAGTTAGAAAATGGAAATAAAAAAAGGGTTAGTAATGGCCAAAAGTGGCTTAAAACGTTTAAGAAAGTAACAAGAATGCATAGCAAACGGGGGGGAAACTGGTATCAATTTGATAGAAATGGGGAAAAATGGGTTAGAAATGAGCGAAAAACTCTGAAACCGGGAAAGAATTGGGCAAAAATTAGCAAGAAAAGAAAAAAAAAGATTAAAAGGGGTTGAAACGTGGCAAAAATAGGATAGAAACTGCCAAAAATGGATTAAAAGGGGTTAGAACTTGACAAAATTGGGTTAGGAAAGGGAAAAATCACTTAAAAATGGTTAGAAATTGAGAAATATGGGTTAGAAAAGAAACAAAAAAATGCTTAAAACGGCTTAGAAAATGGAAATAAAAAAGGGGTAGTTATGGCCAAAAGTGGCTTAAAACGTTTAAGAAAGTAACAAGAATGCATAGCAAACGGGGGGGAAACTGGTTTCGATTTGATAGAAATGGGGAAAAATGGGTTAGAAATGAGGGAAAAACTCTGAAACCAGAAAGAATTGGGCAAATATTAGCAAGAAAAGAAAAAACAATGCTTAAAAGGTGTTTAAACGTGGCAAAAATAGGATAGAAACTGCAAAAAATGGATTAAAGGGGGTTAGAACTTGTCAAAAGTGGGTTAGGAAAGGGGAAAAATAACTTAAAAATGGTTAGAAATTGAGAAATGTGGGTTAGGAAAAGAAACCAAAAAATGCTTTAAAACGACTTAGAAAATGGAAATAAAAAAAGGGTTAGCAAAGGCAAACAGTCCCTTAAAACGTTTAAGAAAGTAACAAGAATGCATAGCAAACGGGGGAAAAACTGGTTTAAATTTGATAGAAACTGGGAAAATTAGTTAGAATGGGCGAAAAACTCTGAAACCAGGAAAGAATTGGGCAAAAATTAGCAAGAAAAGAAAAAAAAGCTTAAAAGGGGTTGAAACGTGGCAAAAATAGGATAGAAACTGCCAAAAATGGATTAAAAGGGGTTAGAACTTGACAAAATTGGGTTAGGAAAGGGGAAAAATCACTTAAAAATGGTTAGAAATTGAGACATTTGGGTTAGGAAAAGAAACAAAAAAATGCTTAAAACGACTTAGAAAATGGAAATAAAAAAAGGGTTAGTTATGGCCAAAAGTGGCTTAAAACGTTTAAGAAAGTAACAAGAATGCATAGCAAACGGGGGGGAAACTGGTTTCGATTTGATAGAAATGGGGAAAAATGGGTTAGAAATGAGGGAAAAACTCTGAAACCAGGAAAGAATTGGGCAAAAATTAGCAAGGGAAAGAAAAAACAAAGCTTAAAAGGTGTTTAAACGTGGCAAAAATAGGATAGAAACTGCAAAAAAATGGATTAAAGGGGGTTAGAACTTGTCAAAAGTGGGTTAGGAAAGGGGAAAAATCACTTAAAAATGGTTAGAAATTGAGAAATGTGGGTTAGGAAAAGAAACAAAAAAATGCTTAAAACGGCTTAGAAAATGGAAATTAAAAAAGGGTTAGTAATGACCAAAAGTGGCTTAAAACGTTTAAGAAAGTAACAAGAATGCATAGCAAACCGGGGGAAACTGGTTTCAATTTGATAGAAATGGGGAAAAATGGGTTAGAAATGAGCGAAAAACTCTGAAACCAGGAAAGAATTGGGCAAAAATTAGCACGGAAAAAAAAAGCTTAAAAGGTGTTTAAACGTGGCAAAAATAGGATAGAAACTGCCAAAAATGGATTAAAAGGGGTTAGAACTTGACAAAATTGGGTTGGGAAAGGGGAAAAATCACTTAAAAAATGGTTAGAAATTGAGAAATATGGGTTAGGAAAAGAAACAAAAAAATGCTTAAAACGGCTTAGAAAATGGAAATAAAAAAAGGGTTAGGTAATGGCCAAAAGTGGCTTAAAACGTTTAAGAAAGTAACAAGAATGCATAGCAAACGGGGGAAAAAAGCGGTTTAAATTTGATAGAAATGGGGAAAAATGGGTTAGAAATGAGCGAAAACTCTGAAACCAGAAAGAATTGGGCAAAAATTAGCAAGAAAAGAAAAAAAAAGATTAAAAGGGGTTGAAACGTGGGCAAAATAGGATAGAAACTGCCAAAAATGGATTAAAAGGGGTTAGAACTTGACAAAAATGGGTTAGGATAGGGGAAAAATCACTTAAAAATGGTTAGAAATTGAGAAATATGGGTTAGGAAAAGAAACAAAAAAATGCTTAAAACGGCTTAGAAAATGGAAATAAAAAAGGGTTAGTAATGGCCAAAAGTGGCTTAAAACGTTTAAGAAAGTAACAAGAATGCATAGCAAACGGGGGGAAAACTGGTTTCAATTTGATAGAAATGGGGAAAAAATGGGTTAGAAATGAGCGAAAAACTCTGAAACCAGGAAAGAATTGGGCAAAAATTAGCAAGAAAAGAAAAAAAAAGCTTAAAAGGTGTTTAAACGTGGCAAAAATAGGATAGAAACTGCCAAAAATGGATTAAAAAGGGGTTAGAACTTGACAAAAATGGGTTAGGAAAGGGAAAAATCACTTAAAAATGTTTAGAAATTGAGAAATGTAGGTTAGGAAAAGAAACCAAAAAATGCTTAAAACGACTTAGAAAATGGAAATAAAAAAAGGGTTAGTAATGGCCAAAAGTGGCTTAAAACGTTTAAGAAAGTAACAAGAATGCATAGCAAACGGGGGAAAAACTGGTTTCAATTTGATAGAAATGGGAAAAATGGGTTAGAAATGAGCGAAAAACTCTGAAACCCGAAAAGAATTGGGCAAAAATTTGCAAGGAAAAAAAAAGCTTAAAAGGTGTTTAAACTGGCAAAAATAGGATAGAAACTGCCAAAAATGGATTAAAAGGGGTTAGAACTTGACAAAAGTGGGTTAGGAAAGGGGAAAAATCACTTAAAAATGGTTAGAAATTGAGAAAAATGGGTTAGGAAAAGAAACCAAAAAATGCTTAAAACGACTTAGAAAATGGAAATAAAAAAGGGTTAGCAATGGCAAAAAGTGGCTTAAAACGTTTAAGAAAGTAACAAGAATGCATAGCAAACGGGGGGGAAAAATCGGTTTAAATTTGATAGAAATGGGAAAAATGGGTTAGAAATGAGCGAAAAACTCTGAAACCAGGAAAGAATTGGGCAAAAATTAGCAAGAAAAGAAAAAAAAAGCTTAAAAGGTGTTTAAACGTGGCAAAAATAGGGTAGAAACTGCCAAAAATGGATTAAAAGTGGTTAGAACTTGTCAAAAGTGGGTTAAGAAAGGGGAAAAATAACTTAAAAATGGTTAGAATTTGAGAAATATGGGTTAGGAAAAGAAACCAAAAAATGCTTAAAACGGCATAGAAAATGGAAATAAAAAAAGGGTTAGCAATGGCAAAAAGTGGCTTAAAACGCTTAAGAAAGTAACAAGAATGCATAGCAAACGGGGGGGAAACTGGTTTCAATTTGATAGAAATGGGGAAAAATGGGTTAGAAATGAGCGAAAAACTCTGAAACCAGGAAAGAATTGGGCAAAAATTTGCAAGGAAAAAAAAAGCTTAAAAGGTGTTTAAACGTGGCAAAAATAGGATAGAAACTGCCAAAAATGGATTAAAAGGGGTTAGAACTTGACAAAAGTGGGTTAGGAAAGGGGAAAAATCACTTAAAAATGGTTAGAAATTGAGAAAAATGGGTTAGGAAAAGAAACCAAAAAATGCTTAAAACGACTTAGAAAATGGAAATAAAAAAAGGGTTAGCAATGGCAAAAAGTGGCTTAAAACGTTTAAGAAAGTAACAAGAATGCATAGCAAACGGGGGGGGAAAAGCGGTTTCAATTTGATAGAAATGGGGAAAAATGGGTTAGAAATGAGGGAAAAACTCTGAAACCAGGAAAGAATTGGGCAAAAATTAGCAAGAAAAGAAAAAACAAAGCTTAAAAGGTGTTTAAACGTGGCAAAAATAGGATAGAAACTACCAAAAATGGATTAAAAGGGGTTAGAACTTGTCAAAAGTGGGTTAGGAAAGGGGAAAAATAACTTAAAAATGGTTAGAAATTGAGAAATGTGGGTTAGGAAAAGAAACCAAAAAATGCTTAAAACGACTTAGAAAATGGAAATAAAAAAAGGGTTAGCAAAGGCCAAAGGTGGCTTAAAACGTTTAAGAAAGTAACAAGAATGCATAGCAAACGGGGGGGAAACTGGTTTCGATTTGATAGAAATGGGGAAAAATGGGTTAGAAATGAGGGAAAAACTCTGAAACCAGGAAAGAATTGGGCAAAAATTAGCAAGGAAAGAAAAAACAAAGCTTAAAAGGTGTTTAAACGTGGCAAAAATAGGATAGAAACTGCAAAAAATGGATTAAAGGGGGTTAGAACTTGTCAAAAGTGGGTTAGGAAAGGGGAAAAATAACTTAAAAATGGTTAGAAATTGAGAAATGTGGGTTAGGAAAAGAAACAAAAAAATGCTTAAAACGGCTTAGAAAATGGAAATTAAAAAAGGGTTAGTAATGACCAAAAGTGGCTTAAAACGTTTAAGAAAGTAACAAGAATGCATAGCAAACCGGGGGAAACTGGTTTCAATTTGATAGAAATGGGGAAAAATGGGTTAGAAATGAGCGAAAAACTCTGAAACCAGGAAAGAATTGGGCAAAAATTAGCACGGAAAAGAAAAAAAAAGATTAAAAGGGGTTGAAACGTGGCAAAAATAGGATAGAAACTGCCAAAAATGGATTAAAAGGGGTTAGAACTTGACAAAAATGGGTTAGGATAGGGGAAAAATCACTTAAAAATGGTTAGAAATTGAGAAATATGGGTTAGGAAAAGAAACAAAAAAATGCTTAAAACGGCTTAGAAAATGGAAATAAAAAAAGGGTTAGTAATGGCCAAAAGTGGCTTAAAACGTTTAAGAAAGTAACAAGAATGCATAGCAAACGGGGGAAAACTGGTTTCAATTTGATAGAAATGGGGAAAAATGGGTTAGAAATGAGCAAAAAACTCTGAAACCAGGAAAGAATTGGGCAAAAATTAGCAAGAAAAGAAAAAAAAAGCTTAAAAGGTGTTTAAACGTGGCAAAAATAGGATAGAAACTGCCAAAAATGGATTAAAATGGGTTAGAACTTGACAAAAATGGGTTAGGAAAGGGGAAAAATCACTTAAAAATGTTTAGAAATTGAGAAATGTAGGTTAGGAAAAGAAACCAAAAAATGCTTAAAACGACTTAGAAAATGGAAATAAAAAAAGGGTTAGTAATGGCCAAAAGTGGCTTAAAACGTTTAAGAAAGTAACAAGAATGCATAGCAAACGGGGGAAAAACTGGTTTCAATTTGATAGAAATGGGGAAAAATGGGTTAGAAATGAGCGAAAAACTCTGAAACCCGAAAAGAATTGGGCAAAAATTTGCAAGGAAAAAAAAAGCTTAAAAGGTGTTTAAACGTGGCAAAAATAGGGTAGAAACTGCCAAAAATGGATTAAAAGTGGTTAGAACTTGTCAAAAGTGGGTTAAGAAAGGGGAAAAATAACTTAAAAATGGTTAGAATTTGAGAAATATGGGTTAGGAAAAGAAACCAAAAAATGCTTAAAACGACTTAGAAAATGGAAATAAAAAAAGGGTTAGCAATGGCAAAAAGTGGCTTAAAACGCTTAAGAAAGTAACAAGAATGCATAGCAAACGGGGGGGAAACTGGTTTCAATTTGATAGAAATGGGGAAAAATGGGTTAGAAATGAGCGAAAAACTCTGAAACCAGGAAAGAATTGGGCAAAAATTTGCAAGGAAAAAAAAAGCTTAAAAGGTGTTTAAACGTGGCAAAAATAGGATAGAAACTGCCAAAAATGGATTAAAAGGGGTTAGAACTTGACAAAAGTGGGTTAGGAAAGGGGAAAAATCACTTAAAAATGGTTAGAAATTGAGAAAAATGGGTTAGGAAAAGAAACCAAAAAATGCTTAAAACGACTTAGAAAATGGAAATAAAAAAAGGGTTAGCAATGGCAAAAAGTGGCTTAAAACGTTTAAGAAAGTAACAAGAATGCATAGCAAACGGGGGGGGAAAAGCGGTTTAAATTTGATCGAAATGGGGAAAAATGGGTTAGAAATGAGGGAAAAACTCTGAAACCAGGAAAGAATTGGGCAAAAATTAGCAAGAAAAGAAAAAAAAAGCTAAAAAGGTGTTTAAACGTGGCAAAAATAGGGTAGAAACTGCCAAAAATGGATTAAAAGTGGTTAGAACTTGTCAAAAGTGGGTTAAGAAAGGGGAAAAATAACTTAAAAATGGTTAGAAATTGAGACATTTGGGTTAGGAAAAGAAACCAAAAAATGCTTAAAACGACTTAGAAAATGGAAATAAAAAAAGGGTTAGCAATGGCAAAAAGTGGCTTAAAACGTTTAAGAAAGTAACAAGAATGCATAGCAAACGGGGGGAAAAAAGCGGTTTAAATTTGATAGAAATGGGGAAAAATGGGTTAGAAATGAGCGAAAAACTCTGAAACCAGGAAAGAATTGGGCAAAAATTAGCAAGAAAAGAAAAAAAAAGATTAAAAGGGGTTGAAACGTGGCAAAAACAGGATAGAAACTGCCAAAAATGGATTAAAAGGGGTTAGAACTTGACAAAAATGGGTTAGGATAGGGGAAAAATCACTTAAAAATGGTTAGAAATTGAGAAATATGGGTTAGGAAAAGAAACAAAAAAATGCTTAAAACGGCTTAGAAAATGGAAATAAAAAAAAGGGTTAGTAATGGCCAAAAGTGGCTTAAAACGTTTAAGAAAGTAACAAGAATGCATAGCAAACGGGGGGGAAACTGGTTTCAATTTGATAGAAATGGGGAAAAATGGGTTAGAAATGAGCGAAAAACTCTGAAACCAGGAAAGAATTGGGCAAAAATTAGCAAGGAAAAAAAAAGCTTAAAAGGTGTTTAAACGTGGCAAAAATAGGATAGAAACTGCCAAAAATGGATTAAAAGGGGTTAGAACTTGACAAAAATGGGTTAGGAAAGGGGAAAAATCACTTAAAAATGTTTAGAAATTGAGAAATGTAGGTTAGGAAAAGAAACCAAAAAATGCTTAAAACGACTTAGAAAATGGAAATAAAAAAAGGGTTAGTAATGGCCAAAAGTGGCTTAAAACGTTTAAGAAAGTAACAAGAATGCATAGCAAACGGGGGAAAAACTGGTTTCAATTTGATAGAAATGGGGAAAAATGGGTTAGAAATGAGCGAAAAACTCTGAAACCCGAAAAGAATTGGGCAAAAATTTGCAAGGAAAAAAAAAGCTTAAAAGGTGTTTAAACGTGGCAAAAATAGGATAGAAACTGCCAAAAATGGATTAAAAGGGGTTAGAACTTGACAAAAGTGGGTTAGGAAAGGGGAAAAATCACTTAAAAATGGTTAGAAATTGAGAAAAATGGGTTAGGAAAAGAAACCAAAAAATGCTTAAAACGACTTAGAAAATGGGAATAAAAAAAGGGTTAGCAATGGCAAAAAGTGGCTTAAAACGTTTAAGAAAGTAACAAGAATGCATAGCAAACGGGGGGGGAAAAATCGGTTTAAATTTGATAGAAATGGGGAAAAATGGGTTAGAAATGAGCGAAAAACTCTGAAACCAGGAAAGAATTGGGCAAAAATTAGCAAGAAAAGAAAAAAAAAGCTTAAAAGGTGTTTAAACGTGGCAAAAATAGGGTAGAAACTGCCAAAAATGGATTAAAAGTGGTTAGAACTTGTCAAAAGTGGGTTAAGAAAGGGGAAAAATAACTTAAAAATGGTTAGAATTTGAGAAATATGGGTTAGGAAAAGAAACCAAAAAATGCTTAAAACGACTTAGAAAATGGAAATAAAAAAAGGGTTAGCAATGCCCAAAAGTGGCTTAAAACGTTTAAGAAAGTAACAAGAATGCATAGCAAACGGGGGGGAAACTGGTTTCAATTTGATAGAAATGGGGAAAAATGCGTTAGAAATGAGCGAAAAACTCTGAAACCAGGAAAGAATTGGGCAAAAATTTGCAAGGAAAAAAAAAGCTTAAAAGGTGTTTAAACGTGGCAAAAATAGGATAGAAACTGCCAAAAATGGATTAAAAGGGGTTAGAACTTGACAAAAGTGGGTTAGGAAAGGGGAAAAATCACTTAAAAATGGTTAGAAATTGAGAAAAATGGGTTAGGAAAAGAAACCAAAAAATGCTTAAAACGACTTAGAAAATGGAAATAAAAAAAGGGTTAGCAATGGCAAAAAGTGGCTTAAAACGTTTAAGAAAGTAACAAGAATGCATAGCAAACGGGGGGGGGAAAGCGGTTTAAATTTGATAGAAATGGGGAAAAATGGGTTAGAAATGAGGGAAAAACTCTGAAACCAGGAAAGAATTGGGCAAAAATTAGCAAGAAAAGAAAAAAAAAGCTAAAAAGGTGTTTAAACGTGGCAAAAATAGGGTAGAAACTGCCAAAAATGGATTAAAAGTGGTTAGAACTTGTCAAAAGTGGGTTAAGAAAGGGGAAAAATAACTTAAAAATGGTTAGAAATTGAGAAATATGGGTTAGGAAAAGAAACCAAAAAATGCTTAAAACGACTTAGAAAATGGAAATAAAAAAATGTTTAGCAATGGCAAAAAGTGGCTTAAAACGTTTAAGAAAGTAACAAGAATGCATAGCAAACGGGGGGGAAACTGGTTTCAATTTGATAGAAATGGGGAAAAATGGGTTAGAAATGAGCGAAAAACTCTGAAACCGGGAAAGAATTGGGCAAAAATTAGCAAGAAATGACAAAAAAAGATTAAAAGGGGTTGAAACGTGGCAAAAATAGGATAGAAACTGCCAAAAACGGATTAAAAGGGGTTAGAACTTGACAAAAATGGGTTAGGAAAGGGGAAAAATCACTTAAAAATGGTTAGACATTGAGAAATATGGGTTAGGAAAAGAAACAAAAAAATGCTTAAAACGGCTTAGAAAATGGAAATAAAAAAAGGGTTAGTAATGGCCAAAAGTGGCTTAAAACGTTTAAGAAAGTAACAAGAATGTATAGCAAACGGGGGGAAAAAAGCGGTTTAAATTTGATAGAAATGGGGAAAAATGGGTTAGAAATGAGCGAAAAACTCTGAAACCAGGAAAGAATTGGGCAAAAATTAGCAAGAAAAGAAAAAAAAAGCTTAAAAGGTGTTTAAACGTGGCAAAAATAGGATAGAAACTGCCAAAAATGGATTAAAAGGGGTTAGAACTTGACAAAATTGGGTTAGGAAAGGGGAAAAATCACTTAAAAATGGTTAGAAATTGAGAAATATGGGTTAGGAAAAGAAACAAAAAAATGCTTAAAACGGCTTAGAAAATGGAAATAAAAAAAGGGTTAGTAATGGCCAAAAGTGGCTTAAAACGTTTAAGAAAGTAACAAGAATGCATAGCAAACGGGGGGGAAACTGGTTTCGATTTGATAGAAATGGGGAAAAATGGGTTAGAAATGAGCGAAAAACTCTGAAACCGGGAAAGAATTGGGCAAAAATTAGCAAGAAAAGACAAAAAAAGATTAAAAGGGGTTGAAACGTGGCAAAAACAGGATAGAAACTGCCAAAAATGGATTAAAAGGGGTTAGAACTTGACAAAATTGGGTTAGGAAAGGGGAAAAATCACTTAAAAATGGTTAGAAATTGAGAAATATGGGTTAGGAAAAGAAACAAAAAAATGCTTAAAACGGCTTAGAAAATGGAAATAAAAAAAAGGGTTAGTAATGGCCAAAAGTGGCTTAAAACGTTTAAGAAAGTAACAAGAATGCATAGCAAACGGGGGGGAAACTGGTTTCAATTTGATAGAAATGGGGAAAAATGGGTTAGAAATGAGCGAAAAACTCTGAAACCAGGAAAGAATTGGGCAAAAATTAGCAAGGAAAAAAAAAGCTTAAAAGGTGTTTAAACGTGGCAAAAATAGGATAGAAACTGCCAAAAATGGATTAAAAGGGGTTAGAACTTGACAAAAATGGGTTAGGAAAGGGGAAAAATCACTTAAAAATGTTTAGAAATTGAGAAATGTAGGTTAGGAAAAGAAACCAAAAAATGCTTAAAACGACTTAGAAAATGGAAATAAAAAAAGGGTTAGTAATGGCCAAAAGTGGCTTAAAACGTTTAAGAAAGTAACAAGAATGCATAGCAAACGGGGGAAAAACTGGTTTCAATTTGATAGAAATGGGGAAAAATGGGTTAGAAATGAGCGAAAAACTCTGAAACCCGAAAAGAATTGGGCAAAAATTTGCAAGGAAAAAAAAAGCTTAAAAGGTGTTTAAACGTGGCAAAAATAGGATAGAAACTGCCAAAAATGGATTAAAAGGGGTTAGAACTTGACAAAAGTGGGTTAGGAAAGTGGAAAAATAACTTAAAAATGGTTAGAAATTGAGAAAAATGGGTTAGGAAAAGAAACCAAAAAATGCTTAAAACGACTTAGAAAATGGAAATAAAAAAAGGGTTAGCAATGGCAAAAAGTGGCTTAAAACGTTTAAGAAAGTAACAAGAATGCATAGCAAACGGGGGGGAAAAATCGGTTTAAATTTGATAGAAATGGGGAAAAATGGGTTAGAAATGAGCGAAAAACTCTGAAACCAGGAAAGAATTGGGCAAAAATTAGCAAGAAAAGAAAAAAAAAGCTTAAAAGGTGTTTAAACGTGGCAAAAATAGGGTAGAAACTGCCAAAAATGGATTAAAAGTGGTTAGAACTTGTCAAAAGTGGGTTAAGAAAGGGGAAAAATAACTTAAAAATGGTTAGAATTTGAGAAATATGGGTTAGGAAAAGAAACCAAAAAATGCTTAAAACGACTTAGAAAATGGAAATAAAAAAAGGGTTAGCAATGCCCAAAAGTGGCTTAAAACGTTTAAGAAAGTAACAAGAATGCATAGCAAACGGGGGGGAAACTGGTTTCAATTTGATAGAAATGGGGAAAAATGCGTTAGAAATGAGCGAAAAACTCTGAAACCAGGAAAGAATTGGGCAAAAATTTGCAAGGAAAAAAAAAGCTTAAAAGGTGTTTAAACGTGGCAAAAATAGGATAGAAACTGCCAAAAATGGATTAAAAGGGGTTAGAACTTGACAAAAGTGGGTTAGGAAAGGGGAAAAATCACTTAAAAATGGTTAGAAATTGAGAAAAATGGGTTAGGAAAAGAAACCAAAAAATGCTTAAAACGACTTAGAAAATGGAAATAAAAAAAGGGTTAGCAATGGCAAAAAGTGGCTTAAAACGTTTAAGAAAGTAACAAGAATGCATAGCAAACGGGGGGGGAAAAGCGGTTTCAATTTGATAGAAATGGGGAAAAATGGGTTAGAAATGAGGGAAAAACTCTGAAACCAGGAAAGAATTGGGCAAAAATTAGCAAGAAAAGAAAAAAAAAGCTTAAAAGGTGTTTAAACGTGGCAAAAATAGGGTAGAAACTGCCAAAAATGGATTAAAAGTGGTTAGAACTTGTCAAAAGTGGGTTAAGAAAGGGGAAAAATAACTTAAAAATGGTTAGAAATTGAGAAATATGGGTTAGGAAAAGAAACCAAAAAATGCTTAAAACGACTTAGAAAATGGAAATAAAAAAATGTTTAGCAATGGCAAAAAGTGGCTTAAAACGTTTAAGAAAGTAACAAGAATGCATAGCAAACGGGGGGGAAACTGGTTTCAATTTGATAGAAATGGGGAAAAATGGGTTAGAAATGAGCGAAAAACTCTGAAACCGGGAAAGAATTGGGCAAAAATTAGCAAGAAAAGACAAAAAAAGATTAAAAGGGGTTGAAACGTGGCAAAAATAGGATAGAAACTGCCAAAAATGGATTAAAAGGGGTTAGAACTTGACAAAAATGGGTTAGGAAAGGGGAAAAATCACTTAAAAATGGTTAGACATTGAGAAATATGGGTTAGGAAAAGAAACAAAAAAATGCTTAAAACGGCTTAGAAAATGGAAATAAAAAAAGGGTTAGTAATGGCCAAAAGTGGCTTAAAACGTTTAAGAAAGTAACAAGAATGTATAGCAAACGGGGGGAAAAAAGCGGTTTAAATTTGATAGAAATGGGGAAAAATGGGTTAGAAATGAGCGAAAAACTCTGAAACCAGGAAAGAATTGGGCAAAAATTAGCAAGAAAAGAAAAAAAAAGCTTAAAAGGTGTTTAAACGTGGCAAAAATAGGATAGAAACTGCCAAAAATGGATTAAAAGGGGTTAGAACTTGACAAAATTGGGTTAGGAAAGGGGAAAAATCACTTAAAAATGGTTAGAAATTGAGAAATATGGGTTAGGAAAAGAAACAAAAAAATGCTTAAAACGGCTTAGAAAATGGAAATAAAAAAAGGGTTAGTAATGGCCAAAAGTGGCTTAAAACGTTTAAGAAAGTAACAAGAATGCATAGCAAACGGGGGGGAAACTGGTTTCGATTTGATAGAAATGGGGAAAAATGGGTTAGAAATGAGGGAAAAACTCTGAAACCAGGAAAGAATTGGGCAAAAATTAGCAAGAAAAGAAAAAACAAAGCTTAAAAGGTGTTTAAACGTGGCAAAAATAGGATAGAAACTACCAAAAATGGATTAAAAGGGGTTAGAACTTGTCAAAAGTGGGTTAGGAAAGGGGAAAAATAACTTAAAAATGGTTAGAAATTGAGAAATGTGGCTTAGGAAAAGAAAGCAAAAAATGCTTAAAACGACTTAGAAAATGGAAATAAAAAAAGGGTTAGCAAAGGCAAACAGTCCCTTAAAACGTTTAAGAAAGTAACAAGAATGCATAGCAAACGGGGGAAAAAACTGGTTTAAATTTGATAGAAATGGGGAAAAATTAGTTAGAAATGGGCGAAAAACTCTGAAACCAGGAAAGAATTGGGCAAAAATTAGCAAGGAAAAAAAAAGCTTAAAAGGTGTTTAAACGTGGCAAAAATAGGATAGAAACTGCCAAAAATGGATTAAAAGGGGTTAGAACTTGACAAAAGTGGGTTAGGAAAGGGGAAAAATCACTTAAAAATGGTTAGAAATTGAGAAAAATGGGTTAGGAAAAGAAACCAAAAAATGCTTAAAACGACTTAGAAAATGGAAATAAAAAAAGGGTTAGCAATGGCAAAAAGTGGCTTAAAACATTTAAGAAAGTAACAAGAATGCATAGCAAACGGGGGGGAAAAAATCGGTTTAAATTTGATAGAAATGGGGAAAAATGGGTTAGAAATGAGCGAAAAACTCTGAAACCAGGAAAGAATTGGGCAAAAATTAGCAAGAAAAGAAAAAAAAAGCTTAAAAGGTGTTTAAACGTGGCAAAAATAGGGTAGAAACTGCCAAAAATGGATTAAAAGTGGTTTGAACTTGTCAAAAGTGGGTTAAGAAAGGGGAAAAATAACTTAAAAATGGTTAGAATTTGAGAAATATGGGTTAGGAAAGAAACCAAAAAATGCTTAAAACGACTTAGAAAATGGAAATAAAAAAAGGGTTAGCAATGGCAAAAAGTGGCTTAAAACGTTTAAGAAAGTAACAAGAATGCATAGCAAACGGGGGGGAAACTGGTTTCAATTTGATAGAAATGGGGAAAAAATGCGTTAGAAATGAGCGAAAAACTCTGAAACCAGGAAAGAATTGGGCAAAAATTTGCAAGGAAAAAAAAAGCTTAAAAGGTGTTTAAACGTGGCAAAAATAGGATAGAAACTGCAAAAAATGGATTAAAAGGGGTTAGAACTTGACAAAAGTGGGTTAGGAAAGGGGAAAAATCACTTAAAAATGGTTAGAAATTGAGAAAAATGGGTTAGGAAAAGAAACCAAAAAATGCTTAAAACGACTTAGAAAATGGAAATAAAAAAAGGGTTAGCAATGGCAAAAAGTGGCTTAAAACGTTTAAGAAAGTAACAAGAATGCATAGCAAACGGGGGGGGAAAAGCGGTTTAAATTTGATAGAAATGGGGAAAAATGGGTTAGAAATGAGGGAAAAACTCTGAAACCAGGAAAGAATTGGGCAAAAATTAGCAAGAAAAGAAAAAAAAAGCTTAAAAGGTGTTTAAACGTGGCAAAAATAGGGTAGAAACTGCCAAAAATGGATTAAAAGTGGTTAGAACTTGTCAAAAGTGGGTTAAGAAAGGGGAAAAATAACTTAAAAATGGTTAGAAATTGAGAAATATGGGTTAGGAAAAGAAACCAAAAAATGCTTAAAACGACTTAGAAAATGGAAATAAAAAAATGGTTAGCAATGGCAAAAAGTGGCTTAAAACGTTTAAGAAAGTAACAAGAATGCATAGCAAACGGGGGGGAAACTGGTTTCAATTTGATAGAAATGGGGAAAAATGGGTTAGAAATGAGCGAAAAACTCTGAAACCGGGAAAGAATTGGGCAAAAATTAGCAAGAAAAGACAAAAAAAGATTAAAAGGGGTTGAAACGTGGCAAAAATAGGATAGAAACTGCCAAAAATGGATTAAAAGGGGTTAGAACTTGACAAAAATGGGTTAGGAAAGGGGAAAAATCACTTAAAAATGGTTAGAAACTGAGAAATATGGGTTAGGAAAAGAAACAAAAAAATGCTTAAAACGGCTTAGAAAATGGAAATAAAAAAAGGGTTAGTAATGGCCAAAAGTGGCTTAAAACGTTTAAGAAAGTAACAAGAATGCATAGCAAACGGGGGGGAAAAAGCGGTTTAAATTTGATAGAAATGGGGAAAAATGGGTTAGAAATGAGCGAAAAACTCTGAAACCAGGAAAGAATTGGGCAAAAATTAGCAAGAAAAGAAAAAAAAAGCTTAAAAGGGGTTGAAACGTGGCAAAAATAGGATAGAAACTGCCAAAAATGGATTAAAAAGGGGTTAGAACTTGACAAAATTGGGTTAGGAAAGGGGAAAAATCACTTAAAAATGGTTAGAAATTGAGAAATATGGGTTAGGAAAAGAAACAAAAAAATGCTTAAAACGGCTTAGAAATGGAAATAAAAAAAGGGTTAGTAATGGCCAAAAGTGGCTTAAAACGTTTAAGAAAGTAACAAGAATGCATAGCAAACGGGGGGGAAACTGGTTTCAATTTGATAGAAATGGGGAAAAATGGGTTAGAAATGAGGGAAAAACTCTGAAACCAGGAAAGAATTGGGCAAAAATTAGCAAGAAAAGAAAAAAACAAAGCTTAAAAGGTGTTTAAACGTGGCAAAAATAGGATAGAAACTACCAAAAATGGATTAAAAGGGGTTAGAACTTGTCAAAAGTGGGGTAGGAAAGGGGAAAAATAACTTAAAAATGGTTAGAAATTGAGAAATGTGGGTTAGGAAAAGAAACCAAAAAATGCTTAAAACGACTTAGAAAATGGAAATAAAAAAAGGGTTAGCAAAGGCAAACAGTCCCTTAAAACGTTTAAGAAAGTAACAAGAATGCATAGCAAACGGGGGAAAAACTGGTTTAAATTTGATAGAAATGGGGAAAAATTAGTTAGAAATGGGCGAAAAACTCTGAAACCAGGAAAGAATTGGGCAAAAATTAGCAAGGAAAAAAAAAGCTTAAAAGGTGTTTAAACGTGGCAAAAATAGGATAGAAACTGCCAAAAATGGATTAAAAGGGGTTAGAACTTGACAAAAATGGGTTAGGAAAGGGGAAAAATCACTTAAAAATGGTTAGAAATTGAGAAATTTGGGTTAGGAAAAGAAACCAATAAATGCTTAAAACGACTTAGAAAAGGGAAATAAAAGAAGGGTTAGTAATGGCCAAAAGTGGCTTAAAACGTTTAAGAAAGTAACAGGAATGCATAGCAAAAGGGGGGAAAACCGGTTTAAATTTGATAGAAATGGGGAAAAATGGGTTAGAAATGAGCGAAAAACTCTGAAACCAGGAAAGAATTGGGCAAAAATTAGCAAGAAAAGAAAAAAAAAAGCTTACAAGGGGTTGAAATGTGGCAAAAATAGGATAGAAACTGCCAAAAATGGATTAAAAGCGGTCAGAACATGACAAAAGTGGGTTAGGAAAGGGAAAAATAGCTTAAAAATAGTTAGAAATTGAGAAATTTGGGTTAGGAAAAGAAACCAAAAAATGCTTAAAACGGCTTAGAAAATGGAAATTAAAAAAGGGTTAGTAATGACCAAAAGTGGCTTAAAACGTTTAAGAAAGTAACAAGAATGCATAGCAAACCGGGGGAAACTGGTTTCAATTTGATAGAAATGGGGAAAAATGGGTTAGAAATGAGCGAAAAACTCTGAAACCAGGAAAGAATTGGGCAAAAATTAGCACGGAAAAAAAAAGCTTAAAAGGTGTTTAAACGTGGCAAAAATAGGATAGAAACTGCCAAAAATGGATTAAAAGGGTTAGAACTTGACAAAATTGGGTTAGGAAAGGGGAAAAATCACTTAAAAATGGTTAGAAATTGAGAAATATGGGTTAGGAAAAGAAACAAAAAAATGCTTAAAACGGCTTAGAAAATGGAAATAAAAAAGGGTTAGTAAGGGCCAAAAGTGGCTTAAAACGTTTAAGAAAGTAACAAGAATGCATAGCAAACGGGGGGGAAACTGGTTTCAATTTGATAGAAATGGGGAAAAATGGGTTAGAAATGAGCGAAAAACTCTGAAACCAGGAAAGAATTGGGCAAAAATTAGCAAGAAAAAAAAAAAAAGATTTAAAAGGGGTTGAAACGTGGCAAAAATAGGATACAAACTGCCAAAAATGGATTAAAAGGGGTTAGAACTTGACAAAAATGGGTTAGGATAGGGGGAAAAATCACTTAAAAATGGTTAGAAATTGAGAAATATGGGTTAGGAAAAGAAACAAAAAAAATGCTTAAAACGGCTTAGAAAATGGAAATAAAAAAAGGGTTAGTAATGGCCAAAAGTGGCTTAAAACGTTTAAGAAAGTAACAAGAATGCATAGCAAACGGGGGGGAAACTGTT
The DNA here is from genome assembly GCF_033815535.1 of Pezoporus flaviventris. NCBI lineage: Eukaryota > Metazoa > Chordata > Aves > Psittaciformes > Psittacidae > Pezoporus > Pezoporus flaviventris. The sequence continues at coordinate 100,195 of NW_026893325.1, read as the reverse complement.
TCAATTTGATAGAAATGGGGAAAAATGGGTTAGAAATGAGCGAAAAACTCTGAAACCAGGAAAGAATTGGGCAAAAATTAGCAAGAAAAGAAAAAAAAAAGCTTAAAAGGTGTTTAAACGTGGCAAAAATAGGATAGAAACTGCCAAAAATGGATTAAAAGGGGTTAGAACTTGACAAAAATGGGTTAGGAAAGGGGAAAAATCACTTAAAAAATGTTTAGAAATTGAGAAATGTAGGTTAGGAAAAGAAACCAAAAAATGCTTAAAACGACTTAGAAAATGGAAATAAAAAAAAGGGTTAGTAATGGCCAAAAGTGGCTTAAAACGTTTAAGAAGTAACAAGAATGCATAGCAAACGGGGGGGAAACTGGTTTCAATTTGATAGAAATGGGGAAAAATGGGTTAGAAATGAGCGAAAAACTCTGAAACCAGGAAAGAATTGGGCAAAAATTTGCAAGGAAAAAAAAAGCTTAAAAGGTGTTTAAACGTGGCAAAAATAGGATAGAAACTGCCAAAAATGGATTAAAAGGGGTTAGAACTTGACAAAAGTGGGTTAGGAAAGGGGAAAAATCACTTAAAAATGGTTAGAAATTGAGAAAAATGGGTTAGGAAAAGAAACCAAAAAATGCTTAAAACGACTTAGAAAATGGAAATAAAAAAAGGGTTAGCAATGGCAAAAAGTGGCTTAAAACGTTTAAGAAAGTAACAAGAATGCATAGCAAACGGGGGGGGAAAAGCGGTTTAAATTTGATAGAAATGGGGAAAAATGGGTTAGAAATGAGGGAAAAACTCTGAAACCAGGAAAGAATTGGGCAAAAATTAGCAAGAAAAGAAAAAAAAAGCTTAAAAGGTGTTTAAACGTGGCAAAAATAGGGTAGAAACTGCCAAAAATGGATTAAAAGTGGTTAGAACTTGTCAAAAGTGGGTTAAGAAAGGGGAAAAATAACTTAAAAATGGTTAGAATTTGAGAAATATGGGTTAGGAAAAGAAACCAAAAAATGCTTAAAACGAGTTAGAAAATGGAAATAAAAAAAGGGTTAGTAATTGCCAAAAGTGGCTTAAAACGTTTAAGAAAGTAACAAGAATGCATAGCAAACGGGGGGGAAACTGGTTTCAATTTGATAGAAATGGGGAAAAATGGGTTAGAAATGAGCGAAAAACTCTGAAACCAGGAAAGAATTGGGCAAAAATTTGCAAGGAAAAAAAAAGCTTAAAAGGTGTTTAAACGTGGCAAAAATAGGATAGAAACTGCCAAAAATGGATTAAAAGGGGTTAGAACTTGTCAAAAGTGGGTTAGGAAAGGGGAAAAATCACTTAAAAATGGTTAGAAACTGAGAAATATGGGTTAGGAAAAGAAACAAAAAAATGCTTAAAACGGCTTAGAAAATGGAAATAAAAAAAGGGTTAGTAATGGCCAAAAGTGGCTTAAAACGTTTAAGAAAGTAACAAGAATGTATAGCAAACGGGGGGAAAAAAGCGGTTTAAATTTGATAGAAATGGGGAAAAATGGGTTAGAAATGAGCGAAAAACTCTGAAACCAGGAAAGAATTGGGCAAAAATTAGCAAGAAAAGAAAAAAAAAGCTTAAAAGGGGTTGAAACGTGGCAAAAATAGGATAGAAACTGCCAAAAATGGATTAAAAGGGGTTAGAACTTGACAAAATTGGGTTAGGAAAGGGGAAAAATCACTTAAAAATGGTTAGAAATTGAGAAATATGGGTTAGGAAAAGAAACAAAAAAATGCTTAAAACGGCTTAGAAAATGGAAATAAAAAAAGGGTTAGTAATGGCCAAAAGTGGCTTAAAACGTTTAAGAAAGTAACAAGAATGCATAGCAAACGGGGGGGAAACTGGTTTCGATTTGATAGAAATGGGGAAAAATGGGTTAGAAATGAGCGAAAAAACTCTGAAACCAGGAAAGAATTGGGCAAAAATTAGCAAGAAAAGAAAAACAAAGCTTAAAAGGTGTTTAAACGTGGCAAAAATAGGATAGAAACTACCAAAAATGGATTAAAAGGGGTTAGAACTTGTCAAAAGTGGGTTAGGAAAGGGGAAAAATAACTTAAAAATGGTTAGAAATTGAGAAATGTGGGTTTAGGAAAAGAAACCAAAAAATGCTTAAAACGACTTAGAAAATGGAAATAAAAAAAGGGTTAGCAAAGGCAAACAGTCCCTTAAAACGTTTAAGAAAGTAACAAGAATGCATAGCAAACGGGGGAAAAACTGGTTTAAATTTGATAGAAATGGGGAAAAATTAGTTAGAAATGGGCGAAAAACTCTGAAACCAGGAAAGAATTGGGCAAAAATTAGCAAGGAAAAAAAAAGCTTAAAAGGTGTTTAAACGTGGCAAAAATAGGATAGAAACTGCCAAAAATGGATTAAAAGGGGTTAGAACTTGACAAAAATGGGTTAGGAAAGGGGAAAAATAACTTAAAAATGGTTAGAAATTGAGAAATTTGGGTTAGGAAAAGAAACCAATAAATGCTTAAAACGACTTAGAAAAGGGAAATAAAAGAAGGGTTAGTAATGGCCAAAAGTGGCTTAAAACGTTTAAGAAAGTAACAGGAATGCATAGCAAAAGGGGGGAAAACCGGTTTAAATTTGATAGAAATGGGGAAAAATGGGTTAGAAATGAGCGAAAAACTCTGAAACCAGGAAAGAATTGGGCAAAAATTAGCAAGAAAAGAAAAAAAAAGCTTACAAGGGGTTGAAATGTGGCAAAAATAGGATAGAAACTGCCAAAAATGGATTAAAAGCGGTCAGAACATGACAAAAGTGGGTTAGGAAAGGGGAAAAATAGCTTAAAAATAGTTAGAAATTGAGAAATTTGGGTTAGGAAAAGAAACCAAAAAATGCTTAAAACGGCTTAGAAAATGGAAATTAAAAAAGGGTTAGTAATGACCAAAAGTGGCTTAAAACGTTTAAGAAAGTAACAAGAATGCATAGCAAACCGGGGGAAACTGGTTTCAATTTGATAGAAATGGGGAAAAATGGGTTAGAAATGAGCGAAAAACTCTGAAACCAGGAAAGAATTGGGCAAAAATTAGCAAGAAAAGAAAAAACAAAGCTTAAAAGGTGTTTAAACGTGGCAAAAATAGGATAGAAACTGCCAAAAATGGATTAAAAGGGTTAGAACTTGTCAAAAGTGGGTTAGGAAAGGGGAAAATAACTTAAAAATGGTTAGAAATTGAGAAATGTGGGTTAGGAAAAGAAACCAAAAAATGCTTAAAACGACTTAGAAAATGGAAATAAAAAAAGGGTTAGCAAAGGCAAACAGTCCCTTAAAACGTTTAAGAAAGTAACAAGAATGCATAGCAAACGGGGGAAAAACTGGTTTAAATTTGATAGAAATGGGGAAAAATTAGTTAGAAATGGGCGAAAAACTCTGAAACCAGAAAGAATTGGGCAAAAATTAGCAAGGAAAAAAAAAGCTTAAAAGGTGTTTAAACGTGGCAAAAATAGGATAGAAACTGCCAAAAATGGATTAAAAGGGGTTAGAACTTGACAAAAATGGGTTAGGAAAGGGGAAAAATCACTTAAAAATGGTTAGAAATTGAGAAATTTGGGTTAGGAAAAGAAACCAATAAATGCTTAAAACGACTTAGAAAAGGGAAATAAAAGAAGGGTTAGTAATGGCCAAAAGTGGCTTAAAACGTTTAAGAAAGTAACAGGAATGCATAGCAAAAGGGGGGAAAACCGGTTTAAATTTGATAGAAATGGGGAAAAATTAGTTAGAAATGAGCGAAAAACTCTGAAACCAGGAAAGAATTGGGCAAAAATTAGCAAGAAAAGAAAAAAAAAGCTTACAAGGGGTTGAAATGTGGCAAAATAGGATAGAAACTGCCAAAAATGGATTAAAAGCGGTCAGAACATGACAAAAGTGGGTTAGGAAAGGGGAAAAATAGCTTAAAAATAGTTAGAATTGAGAAATTTGGGTTAGGAAAAGAAACCAAAAAATGCTTAAAACGGCTTAGAAAATGGAAATTAAAAAAGGGTTAGTAATGACCAAAAGTGGCTTAAAACGTTTAAGAAAGTAACAAGAATGCATAGCAAACCGGGGGAAACTGGTTTCAATTTGATAGAAATGGGGAAAAATGGGTTAGAAATGAGCGAAAAACTCTGAAACCAGGAAAGAATTGGGCAAAAATTAGCACGGAAAAAAAAAGCTTTAAAAGGTGTTTAAACGTGGCAAAAATAGGATAGAAACTGCCAAAAATGGATTAAAAGGGGTTAGAACTTGACAAAATTGGGTTAGGAAAGGGGAAAAATCACTTAAAAATGGTTAGAAATTGAGAAATATGGGTTAGGAAAAGAACAAAAAAATGCTTAAAACGGCTTAGAAAATGGAAATAAAAAAAGGGTTAGTAATGGCCAAAAGTGGCTTAAAACGTTTAAGAAAGTAACAAGAATGCATAGCAAACGGGGGGGAAACTGGTTTCAATTTGATAGAAATGGGGAAAAAATGGGTTAGAAATGAGCGAAAAACTCTGAAACCAGGAAAGAATTGGGCAAAAATTAGCAAGAAAAAAAAAAAAGATTAAAAGGGTTGAAACGTGGCAAAAATAGGATACAAACTGCCAAAAATGGATTAAAAGGGGTTAGAACTTGACAAAAATGGGTTAGGATAGGGGAAAAATCACTTAAAAATGGTTAGAAATTGAGAAATATGGGTTAGGAAAAGAAACAAAAAAATGCTTAAAACGGCTTAGAAAATGGAAATAAAAAAAGGGTTAGTAATGGCCAAAAGTGGCTTAAAACGTTTAAGAAAGTAACAAGAATGCATAGCAAACGGGGGGGAAACTGGTTTCAATTTGATAGAAATGGGGAAAAAATGGGTTAGAAATGAGCGAAAAACTCTGAACCAGAAAGAATTGGGGCAAAAATTAGCAAGAAAAGAAAAAAAAAAGCTTAAAAGTTGTTTAAACGTGGCAAAAATAGGATAGAAACTGCCAAAAATGGATTAAAAGGGGTTAGAACTTGACAAAAATGGGTTAGGAAAGGGGAAAAATCACTTAAAAATGTTTAGAAATTGAGAAATGTAGGTTAGGAAAAGAAACCAAAAAATGCTTAAAACGACTTAGAAAATGGAAATAAAAAAAGGGTTAGTAATGGCCAAAAGTGGCTTAAAACGTTTAAGAAAGTAACAAGAATGCATAGCAAACGGGGGGAAACTGGTTTCAATTTGATAGAAATGGGGAAAAATGGGTTAGAAATGAGCGAAAAACTCTGAAACCAGGAAAGAATTGGGCAAAAATTTGCAAGGAAAAAAAAAGCTTAAAAGGTGTTTAAACGTGGCAAAATAGGATAGAAACTGCCAAAAATGGATTAAAAGGGGTTAGAACTTGACAAAAGTGGGTTAGGAAAGGGGAAAAATCACTTAAAAATGGTTAGAAATTGAGAAAAATGGGTTAGGAAAAGAAACCAAAAAATGCTTAAAACGACTTAGAAAATGGAAATAAAAAAAGGGTTAGCAATGGCAAAAAGTGGCTTAAAACGTTTAAGAAAGTAACAAGAATGCATAGCAAACGGGGGGGAAAAGCGGTTTAAATTTGATAGAAATGGGGAAAAATGGGTTAGAAATGAGGGAAAAACTCTGAAACCAGGAAAGAATTGGGCAAAAATTAGCAAGAAAAGAAAAAAAGCTTAAAAGGTGTTTAAACGTGGCAAAAATAGGGTAGAAACTGCCAAAAATGGATTAAAAGGGGTTAGAACTTGTCAAAAGTGGGTTAAGAAAGGGAAAAATAACTTAAAAATGGTTAGAATTTGAGAAATATGGGTTAGGAAAAGAAACCAAAAATGCTTAAAACGAGTTAGAAAATGGAAATAAAAAAAGGGTTAGTAATGGCCAAAAGTGGCTTAAAACGTTTAAGAAAGTAACAAGAATGCATAGCAAACGGGGGGGAAACTGGTTTCAATTTGATAGAAATGGGGAAAAATGGGTTAGAAATGAGCGAAAAACTCTGAAACCAGGAAAGAATTGGGCAAAAATTTGCAAGGAAAAAAAAAGCTTAAAAGGTGTTTAAACGTGGCAAAAATAGGATAGAAACTGCCAAAAATGGATTAAAAGGGGTTAGAACTTGACAAAAGTGGGTTAGGAAAGGGGAAAAATCACTTAAAAATGGTTAGAAATTGAGAAAAATGGGTTAGGAAAAGAAACCAAAAAATGCTTAAAACGACTTAGAAAATGGAAATAAAAAAAGGGTTAGCAATGGCAAAAAGTGGCTTAAAACGTTTAAGAAAGTAACAAGAATGCATAGCAAACGGGGGGGGAAAAGCGGTTTAAATTTGATAGAAATGGGGAAAAATGGGTTAGAAATGAGGGAAAAACTCTGAAACCAGGAAAGAATTGGGCAAAAATTAGCAAGAAAAGAAAAAAAAAAGCTTAAAAGGTGTTTAAACGTGGCAAAAATAGGGTAGAAACTGCCAAAAATGGATTAAAAGTGGTTAGAACTTGTCAAAAGTGGGTTAAGAAAGGGGAAAAATAACTTAAAAATGGTTAGAATTTGAGAAATATGGGTTAGGAAAAGAAACCAAAAAATGCTTAAAACGACTTAGAAAATGGAAATAAAAAAAGGGTTAGCAATGGCAAAAAGTGGCTTAAAACGTTTAAGAAAGTAACAAGAATGCATAGCAAACGGGGGGAAAAAAGCGGTTTAAATTTGATAGAAATGGGGAAAAATGGGTTAGAAATGAGCGAAAAACTCTGAAACCAGGAAAGAATGGGCAAAAATTAGCAAGAAAAGAAAAAAAAAGATTAAAAGGGGTTGAAACGTGGCAAAAATAGGATAGAAACTGCCAAAAATGGATTAAAAGGGTTAGAACTTGACAAAAATGGGTTAGGATAGGGGAAAAATCACTTAAAAATGGTTAGAAATTGAGAAATATGGGTTAGGAAAAGAAACAAAAAAATGCTTAAAACGGCTTAGAAAATGGAAATAAAAAAAGGGTTAGTAATGGCCAAAAGTGGCTTAAAACGTTTAAGAAAGTAACAAGAATGCATAGCAAACGGGGGGAAACTGGTTTCAATTTGATAGAAATGGGGAAAAATGGGTTAGAAATGAGCGAAAAACTCTGAAACCAGGAAAGAATTGGGCAGAAATTAGCAAGGAAAAAAAAAGCTTAAAAGGTGTTTAAACGTGGCAAAAATAGGATAGAAACTGCCAAAAATGGATTAAAAGGGGTTAGAACTTGTCAAAAGTGGGTTAGGAAAGGGGAAAAATCACTTAAAAATGGTTAGAAATTGAGAAATATGGTTTAGGAAAAGAAACCAAAAAATGCTTAAAACGAGTTAGAAAATGGAAATAAAAAAAGGGTTAGTAATGGCCAAAAGTGGCTTAAAACGTTTAAGAAAGTAACAAGAATGCATAGCAAACGGGGGGGAAACTGGTTTCAATTTGATAGAAATGGGAAAAATGGGTTAGAAATGAGCGAAAAACTCTGAAACCAGGAAAGAATTGGGCAAAAATTAGCAAGAAAAGAAAAAAAAAGATTAAAAGGGGTTGAAACGTGGCAAAAATAGGATAGAAACTGCCAAAAATGGATTAAAAGGGGTTAGAACTTGACAAAATTGGGTTAGGAAAGGGGAAAAATCACTTAAAAATGGTTAGAAATTGAGAAATATGGGTTAGGAAAAGAAACAAAAAAATGCTTAAAACGGCTTAGAAAATGGAAATAAAAAAAGGGTTAGTTATGGCCAAAAGTGGCTTAAAACGTTTAAGAAAGTAACAAGAATGCATAGCAAACGGGGGGGAAACTGGTTTCAATTTGATAGAAATGGGGAAAAATGGGTTAGAAATGAGCGAAAAACTCTGAAACCAGGAAAGAATTGGGCAAAAATTAGCAAGAAAAGAAAAAAAAAGCTTAAAAGGTGTTTAAACGTGGCAAAAATAGGATAGAAAGTGCCAAAAATGGATTAAAAGGGGTTAGAACTTGACAAAAATGGGTTAGGAAAAGGGAAAAATCACTTAAAAATGTTTAGAAATTGAGAAATGTAGGTTAGGAAAAGAAACCAAAAAATGCTTAAAACGACTTAGAAAATGGAAATAAAAAAGGGTTAGTAATGGCCAAAAGTGGCTTAAAACGTTTAAGAAAGTAACAAGATGCATAGCAAACGGGGGAAAAACTGGTTTCAATTTGATAGAAATGGGGAAAAATGGGTTAGAAATGAGCCAAAAACTCTGAAACCCGAAAAGATTGGGCAAAAATTTGCAAGGAAAAAAAAGCTTAAAAGGTGTTTAAATGTGGCAAAAATAGGATAGAAACTGCCAAAAATGGATTAAAAGGGTTAGAACTTGACAAAAGTGGGTTAGGAAAGGGGAAAAATCACTTAAAAATGGTTAGAAATTGAGAAAAATGGGTTAGGAAAAGAAACCAAAAAATGCTTAAAACGACTTAGAAAATGGAAATAAAAAAAGGGTTAGCAATGGCAAAAAGTGGCTTAAAACGTTTAAGAAAGTAACAAGAATGCATAGCAAACGGGGGGGAAAAAGCGGTTTAAATTTGATAGAAATGGGGAAAAATGGGTTAGAAATGAGCGAAAAACTCTGAAACCAGGAAAGAATTGGGCAAAAATTAGCAAGAAAAGAAAAAAAAGCTTAAAAGGTGTTTAAACGTGACAAAAATAGGGTAGAAACTGCCAAAAATGGATTAAAAGGGGTTAGAACTTGACAAAATTGGGTTAGGAAAGGGGAAAAATCACTTAAAAATGGTTAGAAATTGAGAAATATGGGTTAGGAAAAGAAACAAAAAAATGCTTAAAACGGCTTAGAAAATGGAAATAAAAAAAGGGTTAGTAATGGCCAAAAGTGGCTTAAAACGTTTAAGAAAGTAACAAGAATGCATAGCAAACGGGGGGAAACTGGTTTCAATTTGATAGAAATGGGGAAAAATGGGTTAGAAATGAGCGAAAAACTCTGAAACCAGGAAAGAATTGGGCAAAAATAGCAAGAAAAGAAAAAAAAAGCTTAAAAGGGGTTGAAACGTGGCAAAAATAGGATAGAAACTGCCAAAAATGGATTAAAAGGGGTTAGAACTTGTCAAAAGTGGGTTAGGAAAGGGGAAAAATAACTTAAAAATGGTTAGAAATTGAGAAATTTGGGTTAGGAAAAGAAACGAAAAAATGCTTAAAACGACTTAGAAAATGGAAATAAAAAAAAGGGTTAGCAATGGCCAATAGTGGCTTAAAACGTTTCAGAAAGTAACAAGAATGCATAGCAAACGGGGAAAAACCGGTTTCAATTTGATAGAAATGGGGAAAAATGGGTTAGAAATGAGCGAAAAACTCTGAAACCAGGAAAGAATTGGGCAAAATTAGCAAGAAAAGAAAAAAATCTTACAAGGAGTTGAAACGTGGCAAAAATAGGGTAGAAACTGCCAAAAATGGATTAAAAGGGGTTAGAAGTTGACAAAAGTGGGTTAGGAAAGGGGAAAAATCACTTAAAAATGGTTAGAAATTGAGAAATATGGTTTAGGAAAAGAAACCAAAAAATGCTTAAAACGACTTAGAAAATGGAAATAAAAAAAGGGTTAGTAATGCCCAAAAGTGGCTTAAAACGTTTAAGAAAGTAACAAGAATGCATAGCAAACGGGGGGGAAACTGGTTTCAATTTGATAGAAATGGGAAAAATGGGTTAGAAATGAGCGAAAAACTCTGAAACCAGGAAAGAATTGGGCAAAAATTTGCAAGGAAAAAAAAAGCTTAAAAGGTGTTTAAACGTGGCAAAAATAGGATAGAAACTGCCAAAAATGGATTAAAAGGGGTTAGAACTTCTCAAAAGTGGGTTAGGAAAGGGGAAAAATCACTTAAAAATGGTTAGACATTGAGAAATATGGGTTAGGAAAAGAAACAAATAAATGCTTAAAACGGCTTAGAAAATGGAAATAAAAAAAGGGTTAGTAATGGCCAAAAGTGGCTTAAAACGTTTAAGAAAGTAACAAGAATGTATAGCAAACGGGGGGAAAAAAGCGGTTTAAATTTGATAGAAATGGGGAAAAATGGGTTAGAAATGAGCGAAAAACTCTGAAACCAGGAAAGAATTGGGCAAAAATTAGCAAGAAAAGAAAAAAAAGCTTAAAAGGGGTTGAAACGTGGCAAAAATAGGATAGAAACTGCCAAAAATGGATTAAAAGGGGTTAGAACTTGACAAAATTGGGTTAGAACTTGACAAAATTGGGTTAGGAAAGGGGAAAAATCACTTAAAAATGGTTAGAAATTGAGAAATATGGGTTAGGAAAAGAAACAAAAAAATGCTTAAAACGGCTTAGAAAATGGAAATAAAAAAAGGGTTAGTTATGGCCAAAAGTGGCTTAAAACGTTTAAGAAAGTAACAAGAATGCATAGCAAACGGGGGGAAACTGGTTTCGATTTGATAGAAAATGGGGAAAAATGGGTTAGAAATGAGGGAAAAACTCTGAAACCAGGAAAGAATTGGGCAAAAATTAGCAAGGAAAGAAAAAACAAAGCTTAAAAGGTGTTTAAACGTGGCAAAAATAGGATAGAAACTGCCAAAAATGGATTAAAAGGGGTTAGAACTTGACAAAAGTGGGTTAGGAAAGGGGAAAAATCACTTAAAAATGGTTAGAAATTGAGAAAAATGGGTTAGGAAAAGAAACCAAAAATGCTTAAAACGACTTAGAAAATGGAAAATAAAAAAGGGTTAGCAATGGCAAAAAGTGGCTTAAAACGTTTAAGAAAGTAACAAGAATGCATAGCAAACGGGGCGGAAAAATCGGTTTAAATTTGATAGAAATGGGGAAAAATGGGTTAGAAATGAGCGAAAACTCTGAAACCAGGAAAGAATTGGGCAAAAATTAGCAAGAAAAAGAAAAAAAAAGCTTAAAAGGTGTTTAAACGTGGCAAAAATAGGGTAGAAACTGCCAAAAATGGATTAAAAGTGGTTAGAACTTGTCAAAAGTGGGTTAAGAAAGGGGAAAAATAACTTAAAAATGGTTAGAAATTGAGAAATATGGTTAGGAAAAGAAACAAATAAATGCTTAAAACGGCTTAGAAAATGGAAATAAAAAAAGGGTTAGTAATGGCCAAAAGTGGCTTAAAACGTTTAAGAAAGTAACAAGAATGTATAGCAAACGGGGGAAAAAAGCGGTTTAAATTTTGATGGAAATGGGGAAAAATGGGTTAGAAATGAGCGAAAAACTCTGAAACCAGGAAAGAATTGGGCAAAAATTAGCAAGAAAAGAAAAAAAAAGATTAAAAGGGGTTGAAACGTGGCAAAAATAGGATAGAAACTGCCAAAAATGGATTAAAAGGGGTTAGAACTTGACAAAAATGGGTTAGGAAAGGGGAAAAATCACTTAAAAATGGTTAGAAATTGAGAAATATGGGTTAGGAAAAGAAACAAAAAATGCTTAAAACGGCTTAGAAAATGGAAAATAAAAAAAGGGTTAGTAATGGCCAAAAGTGGCTTAAAACGTTTAAGAAAGTAACAAGAATGCATAGCAAACAGGGGGAAAAAAGCGGTTTAAATTTGATAGAAATGGGGAAAAATGGGTTAGAAATGAGCGAAAAACTCTGAAACCAGGAAAGAATTGGGCAAAAATTAGCAAGGAAAGAAAAAACAAGCTTAAAAGTTGTTTAAACGTGGCAAAAATAGGATAGAAACTGCAAAAAATGGATTAAAGGGGGTTAGAACTTGTCAAAAGTGGGTTTAGGAAAGGGGAAAAAATAACTTAAAAATGGTTAGAAATTGAGAAATGTGGGTTAGGAAAAGAAACAAAAAAATGCTTAAAACGGCTTAGAAAATGGAAATTAAAAAAGGGTTAGTAATGACCAAAAGTGGCTTAAAACGTTTAAGAAAGTAACAAGAATGCATAGCAAACCGGGGGAAACTGGTTTCAATTTGATAGAAATGGGGAAAATGGGTTAGAAATGAGCGAAAAACTCTGAAACCAGGAAAGAATTGGGCAAAAAATTAGCACGGAAAAAAAAAGCTTAAAGGTGTTTAAACGTGGCAAAAATAGGATAGAAACTGCCAAAAATGGATTAAAAGGGTTAGAACTTGACAAAAATGGTTAGGATAGGGGAAAAATCACTTAAAAATGGTTAGAAATTGAGAAATATGGGTTAGGAAAAGAAACAAAAAAATGCTTAAAACGGCTTAGAAAATGGAAATAAAAAAAGGGTTAGCAATGGCAAAAAGTGGCTTAAAACGTTTAAGAAAGTAACAAGAATGCATAGCAAACGGGGGGGGAAAATCGGTTTAAATTTGATAGAAATGGGGAAAAATGGGTTAGAATGAGCGAAAAAACTCTGAAACCAGGAAAGAATTGGGCAAAAATTAGCAAGAAAAGAAAAAAAAAGCTTAAAAGGTGTTTAAACGTGGCAAAAATAGGGTAGAAACTGCCAAAAATGGATTAAAAGTGGTTAGAACTTGTCAAAAGTGGGTTAAGAAAGGGAAAAATAACTTAAAAATGGTTAGAAATTGAGAAATATGGGTTAGGAAAAGAAACCAAAAATGCTTAAAACGACTTAGAAAATGGAAAATAAAAAAAGGGTTAGCAATGGCAAAAAGTGGCTTAAAACGTTTAAGAAAGTAACAAGAATGCATAGCAAACGGGGGGAAAAAAGCGGTTTAAATTTGATAGAAATGGGGAAAAATGGGTTAGAAATGAGCGAAAAACTCTGAAACCAGGAAAGAATTGGGCAAAAATTAGCAAGAAAAGAAAAAAAAGCTTAAAAGGTGTTTAAACGTGGCAAAAATAGGGTAGAAACTGCCAAAAATGGATTAAAAGTGGTTAGAACTTGTCAAAAGTGGGTTAAGAAAGGGGAAAAATAACTTAAAAATGGTTAGAAATTGAGAAATATTGGGTTAGGAAAAGAAACCAAAAATGCTTAAAACGACTTAGAAAATGGAAATAAAAAAAGGGTTAGCAATGGCAAAAAGTGGCTTAAACGTTTAAGAAAGTAACAAGAATGCATAGCAAACGGGGGGAAAAAAGCGGTTTAAATTTGATAGAAATGGGGAAAAATGGGTTAGAAATGAGCGAAAAACTCTGAAACCAGGAAAGAATTGGGCAAAAATTAGCAAGAAAAGAAAAAAAAAGATTAAACGGGGTTGAAACGTGGCAAAAATAGGATAGAAACTGCCAAAAATGGATTAAAAGGGGTTAGAACTTGACAAAAATGGGTTAGGATAGGGGAAAAATCACTTAAAAATGGTTAGAAATTGAGAAATATGGGTTAGGAAAAGAAACAAAAAAATGCTTAAAACGGCTTAGAAAATGGAAATAAAAAAAGGGTTAGTAATGGCCAAAAAGTGGCTTAAAACGTTTAAGAAAGTAACAAGAATGCATAGCAAACGGGGGGAAACTGGTTTCAATTTGATAGAAATGGGGAAAAATGGGTTAGAAATGAGCGAAAAACTCTGAAACCAGGAAAGAATTGGGCAAAAATTAGCAAGGAAAAAAAAGCTTAAAAGGTGTTTAAACGTGGCAAAAATAGGATAGAAACTGCCAAAAATGGATTAAAAGGGGTTAGAACTTGACAAAAATGGGTTAGGAAAGGGGAAAAATCACTTAAAAATGTTTAGAAATTGAGAAATGTAGGTTAGGAAAAGAAACCAAAAAATGCTTAAAACGACTTAGAAAATGGAAATAAAAAAAAGGGTTAGTAATGGCCAAAAGTGGCTTAAAACGTTTAAGAAAGTACAAGAATGCATAGCAAACGGGAGAAAAACTGGTTTCAATTTGATAGAAATGGGGAAAAATGGGTTAGAAATGAGCGAAAAACTCTGAAACCCGAAAAGAAATTGGGCAAAAATTTGCAAGGAAAAAAAAGCTTAAAGGTGTTTAAACGTGGCAAAAATAGGATAGAAACTGCCAAAAATGGATTAAAAGGGGTTAGAACCTTGACAAAAGTGGGTTAGGAAAGGGGAAAAATCACTTAAAAATGGTTAGAAATTGAGAAAAATGGGTTAGGAAAAGAAACCAAAAAATGCTTAAAACACGACTTAGAAAATGGAAATAAAAAAAGGATTAGCAATGGCAAAAAGTGGCTTAAAACGTTTAAGAAAGTAACAAGAATGCATAGCAAACGGGGGGGGGAAATCGGTTTAAATTTGATAGAAATGGGGAAAAATGGGTTAGAAATGAGCGAAAAAACTCTGAAACCAGGAAAGAATTGGGCAAAAATTAGCAAGAAAAGAAAAAAAAGCTTAAAAGGTGTTTAAACGTGGCAAAAATAGGGTAGAAACTGCCAAAAATGGATTAAAAGTGGTTAGAACTTGTCAAAAGTGGGTTAAGAAAGGGGAAAAATAACTTAAAAATGGTTAGAATTTGAGAAATATGGGTTAGGAAAAGAAACCAAAAAATGCTTAAAACGACTTAGAAAATGGAAATAAAAAAAGGGTTAGCAATGGCAAAAAGTGGCTTAAAACGTTTAAGAAAGTAACAAGAATGCACAGCAAACGGGGGGGAAACTGGTTTCAATTTGATAGAAATGGGGAAAAATGGGTTAGAAATGAGCGAAAAACTCTGAAACCAGGAAAGAATTGGGCAAAAATTAGCAAGAAAAGAAAAAAAAAGCTTAAAAGGTGTTTAAACGTGGCAAAAATAGGATAGAAACTGCCAAAAATGGATTAAAAGTGGTTAGAACTTGTCAAAAGTGGGTTAAGAAAGGGGAAAAATAACTTAAAAATGGTTAGAAATTGAGAAATATGGGTTAGGAAAAGAAACCAAAAAATGCTTAAAACGACTTAGAAAATGGAAATAAAAAAAGGGTTAGCAATGGCAAAAAGTGGCTTAAAACGTTTAAGAAAGTAACAAGAATGCATAGCAAACGGGGGGGAAACTGGTTTCAATTTGATAGAAATGGGGAAAAATGGGTTAGAAATGAGCGAAAAACTCTGAAACCGGGAAAGAATTGGGCAAAAATTAGCAAGAAAAGACAAAAAAAGATTAAAAGGGGTTGAAACGTGGCAAAAATAGGATAGAAACTGCCAAAAATGGATTAAAAGGGGTTAGAACTTGACAAAAATGGGTTAGGAAAGGGGAAAAATCACTTAAAAATGGTTAGACATTGAGAAATATGGGTTAGGAAAAGAAACAAAAAAATGCTTAAAACGGCTTAGAAAATGGAAATAAAAAAAGGGTTAGTAATGGCCAAAAGTGGCTTAAAACGTTTAAGAAAGTAACAAGAATGTATAGCAAACGGGGGGAAAAAAGCGGTTTAAATTTGATAGAAATGGGGAAAAATGGGTTAGAAATGAGCGAAAAACTCTGAAACCAGGAAAGAATTGGGCAAAAATTAGCAAGAAAAGAAAAAAAAAGCTTAAAAGGTGTTTAAACGTGGCAAAAATAGGATAGAAACTGCCAAAAATGGATTAAAAGGGGTTAGAACTTGACAAAATTGGGTTAGGAAAGGGGAAAAATCACTTAAAAATGGTTAGAAATTGAGAAATATGGGTTAGGAAAAGAAACAAAAAATGCTTAAAACGGCTTAGAAAATGGAAATAAAAAAAGGGTTAGTAATGGCCAAAAGTGGCTTAAAACGTTTAAGAAAGTAACAAGAATGCATAGCAAACGGGGGGGAAACTGGTTTCGATTTGATAGAAATGGGGAAAAATGGGTTAGAAATGAGGGAAAAACTCTGAAACCAGGAAAGAATTGGGCAAAAATTAGCAAGAAAAGAAAAAACAAAGCTTATAAGGTGTTTAAACGTGGCAAAAATAGGATAGAAACTGCCAAAAATGGATTAAAAGGGGTTAGAACTTGTCAAAAGTGGGTTAGGAAAGGGGAAAAATAACTTAAAAATGGTTAGAAATTGAGAAATGTGGGTTAGGAAAAGAAACCAAAAAATGCTTAAAACGACTTAGAAAATGGAAATAAAAAAAGGGTTAGCAAAGGCAAACAGTCCCTTAAAACGTTTAAGAAAGTAACAAGAATGCATAGCAAACGGGGGAAAAACTGGTTTAAATTTGATAGAAATGGGGAAAAATTAGTTAGAAATGGGCGAAAAACTCTGAAACCAGGAAAGAATTGGGCAAAAATTAGCAAGGAAAAAAAAAGCTTAAAAGGTGTTTAAACGTGGCAAAAATAGGATAGAAACTGCCAAAAATGGATTAAAAGGGGTTAGAACTTGACAAAAATGGGTTAGGAAAGGGGAAAAATAACTTAAAAATGGTTAGAAATTGAGAAATTTGGGTTAGGAAAAGAAACCAATAAATGCTTAAAACGACTTAGAAAAGGGAAATAAAAGAAGGGTTAGTAATGGCCAAAAGTGGCTTAAAACGTTTAAGAAAGTAACAGGAATGCATAGCAAAAGGGGGGAAAACCGGTTTAAATTTGATAGAAATGGGGAAAAATGGGTTAGAAATGAGCGAAAAACTCTGAAACCAGGAAAGAATTGGGCAAAAATTAGCAAGAAAAGAAAAAAAAAGATTAAAAGGGGTTGAAACGTGGCAAAAATAGGATAGAAACTGCCAAAAATGGATTAAAAGCGGTCAGAACATGACAAAAGTGGGTTAGGAAAGGGGAAAAATAGCTTAAAAATAGTTAGAAATTGAGAAATTTGGGTTAGGAAAAGAAACCAAAAAATGCTTAAAACAACTTAGAAAACGGAAATAAAGGGTTAGTAATGGCCAAAGGTGGCTTAAAACATATTAGAAAGTAACAAGAATGCATAGCAAACGGGGGGAAAACCGGTTTCAATTTGATAGAAATGGGGAAAAATGGGTTAGAAATGAGCGAAAAACTCTGAAACCAGGAAAGAATTGGGCAAAAATTAGGAAGAAAAGAAAAAAAAAGCTTACAAGGGGTTGAAACGTGGCAAAAATAGGATAGAAATTGCCAAAAATGGATTAAAAGGGGTTAGAACTTGACAAAAGTGGGTTAGGAAAGGGGAAAAATAACTTAAAAATGGTTAGAAATTGAGAAATTTGGGTTAGGAAAAGAAACGAAAAAATGCTTAAAACGACTTAGAAAATGGAAATAAAAAAAGGGTTAGCAATGGCCAATAGTGGCTTAAAACGTTTCAGAAAGTAACAAGAATGCATAGCAAATGGGGAAAAACCGGTTTAAATTTGATAGAAATGGGGAAAAATGGGTTAGAAATGAGCGAAAAACTCTGAAACCAGGAAAGAATTGGGCAAAATTAGCAAGAAAAGAAAAAAAATCTTACAAGGAGTTGAAACGTGGCAAAAATAGGGTAGAAACTGCCAAAAATGGATTAAAAGGGGTTAGAAGTTGACAAAAGTGGGTTAGGAAAGGGGAAAAATCACTTAAAAATGGTTAGAAATTGAGAAATATGGGTTAGGAAAAGAAACCAAAAAATGCTTAAAACGACTTAGAAAATGGAAATAAAAAAAGGGTTAGTAATGCCCAAAAGTGGCTTAAAACGTTTAAGAAAGTAACAAGAATGCATAGCAAACGGGGGGGAAACTGGTTTCAATTTGATAGAAATGGGGAAAAATGGGTTAGAAATGAGCGAAAAACTCTGAAACCAGGAAAGAATTGGGCAAAAATTTGCAAGGAAAAAAAAAAGCTTAAAAGGTGTTTAAACGTGGCAAAAATAGGATAGAAACTGCCAAAAATGGATTAAAAGGGGTTAGAACTTGTCAAAAGTGGGTTAGGAAAGGGGAAAAATCACTTAAAAATGGTTAGAAATTGAGAAATATGGTTTAGGAAAAGAAACCAAAAAATGCTTAAAACGACTTAGAAAATGGAAATAAAAAAAGGGTTAGTAATGGCCAAAAGTGGCTTAAAACGTTTAATAAAGTAACAAGAATGCATAGCAAACGGGGGGGAAACTGGTTTCAATTTGATAGAAATGGGGAAAAATGGGTTAGAAATGAGCGAAAAACTCTGAAACCGGGAAAGAATTGGGCCAAAATTAGCAAGAAAAGACAAAAAAAGATTAAAAGGGGTTGAAACGTGGCAAAAATAGGATAGAAACTGCCAAAAATGGATTAAAAGGGGTTAGAACTTGACAAAAATGGGTTAGGAAAGGGGAAAAATCACTTAAAAATGGTTAGACATTGAGAAATATGGGTTAGGAAAAGAAACAAAAAAATGCTTAAAACGGCTTAGAAAATGGAAATAAAAAAAGGGTTAGTAATGGCCAAAAGTGGCTTAAAACGTTTAAGAAAGTAACAAGAATGTATAGCAAACGGGGGAAAAAAGCGGTTTAAATTTGATAGAAATGGGGAAAAATGGGTTAGAAATGAGCGAAAAACTCTGAAACCAGGAAAGAATTGGGCAAAAATTAGCAAGAAAAGAAAAAAAAAGCTTAAAAGGTGTTTAAACGTGGCAAAAATAGGATAGAAACTGCCAAAAATGGATTAAAAGGGGTTAGAACTTGACAAAATTGGGTTAGGAAAGGGGAAAAATCACTTAAAAATGGTTAGAAATTGAGAAATATGGGTTAGGAAAAGAAACAAAAAAATGCTTAAAACGGCTTAGAAAATGGAAATAAAAAAAGGGTTAGTAATGGCCAAAAGTGGCTTAAAACGTTTAAGAAAGTAACAAGAATGCATAGCAAACGGGGGGGAAACTGGTTTCGATTTGATAGAAATGGGGAAAAATGGGTTAGAAATGAGGGAAAAACTCTGAAACCAGGAAAGAATTGGGCAAAAATTAGCAAGAAAAGAAAAAACAAAGCTTATAAGGTGTTTAAACGTGGCAAAAATAGGATAGAAACTGCCAAAAATGGATTAAAAGGGTTAGAACTTGTCAAAAGTGGGTTAGGAAAGGGGAAAAATAACTTAAAAATGGTTAGAAATTGAGAAATGTGGGTTAGGAAAAGAAACCAAAAAATGCTTAAAACGACTTAGAAAATGGAAATAAAAAAAGGGTTAGCAAAGGCAAACAGTCCCTTAAAACGTTTAAGAAAGTAACAAGAATGCATAGCAAACGGGGGAAAAACTGGTTTAAATTTGATAGAAATGGGGAAAAATTAGTTAGAAATGGGCGAAAAACTCTGAAACCAGGAAAGAATTGGGCAAAAATTAGCAAGGAAAAAAAAAGCTTAAAAGGTGTTTAAACGTGGCAAAAATAGGATAGAAACTGCCAAAAATGGATTAAAAGGGGTTAGAACTTGACAAAAATGGGTTAGGAAAGGGAAAAATAACTTAAAAATGGTTAGAAATTGAGAAATTTGGGTTAGGAAAAGAAACCAATAAATGCTTAAAACGACTTAGAAAAGGGAAATAAAAGAAGGGTTAGTAATGGCCAAAAGTGGCTTAAAACGTTTAAGAAAGTAACAGGAATGCATAGCAAAAGGGGGGAAAACCGGTTTAAATTTGATAGAAATGGGGAAAAATGGGTTAGAAATGAGCGAAAAACTCTGAAACCAGGAAAGAATTGGGCAAAAATTAGCAAGAAAAGAAAAAAAAAGATTAAAAGGGGTTGAAACGTGGCAAAAATAGGATAGAAACTGCCAAAAATGGATTAAAAGCGGTCAGAACATGACAAAAGTGGGTTAGGAAAGGGGAAAAATAGCTTAAAAATAGTTAGAAATTGAGAAATTTGGGTTAGGAAAAGAAACCAAAAAATGCTTAAAACAACTTAGAAAACGGAAATAAAGGGTTAGTAATGGCCAAAGGTGGCTTAAAACATATTAGAAAGTAACAAGAATGCATAGCAAACGGGGGGAAAACCGGTTTCAATTTGATAGAAATGGGGAAAAATGGGTTAGAAATGAGCGAAAAACTCTGAAACCAGGAAAGAATTGGGCAAAAATTAGGAAGAAAAGAAAAAAAAAGCTTACAAGGGGTTGAAACGTGGCAAAAATAGGATAGAAATTGCCAAAAATGGATTAAAAGGGGTTAGAACTTGACAAAAGTGGGTTAGGAAAGGGGAAAAATCACTTAAAAATGGTTAGAAATTGAGAAATATGGGTTAGGAAAAGAAACGAAAAAATGCTTAAAACGACTTAGAAAATGGAAATAAAAAAAGGGTTAGCAATGGCCAATAGTGGCTTAAAACGTTTCAGAAAGTAACAAGAATGCATAGCAAACGGGGGGAAAAACCGGTTTAAATTTGATAGAAATGGGGAAAAATGGGTTAGAAATGAGCGAAAAACTCTGAAACCAGGAAAGAATTGGGCAAAATTAGCAAGAAAAGAAAAAAAATCTTACAAGGAGTTGAAACGTGGCAAAAATAGGGTAGAAACTGCCAAAAATGGATTAAAAGGGGTTAGAAGTTGACAAAAGTGGGTTAGGAAAGGGGAAAAATCACTTAAAAATGGTTAGAAATTGAGAAATATGGGTTAGGAAAAGAAACCAAAAAATGCTTAAAACGACTTAGAAAATGGAAATAAAAAAAGGGTTAGTAATGCCCAAAAGTGGCTTAAAACGTTTAAGAAAGTAACAAGAATGCATAGCAAACGGGGGGGAAACTGGTTTCAATTTGATAGAAATGGGGAAAAATGGGTTAGAAATGAGCGAAAAACTCTGAAACCAGGAAAGAATTGGGCAAAAATTTGCAAGGAAAAAAAAAGCTTAAAAGGTGTTTAAACGTGGCAAAAATAGGATAGAAACTGCCAAAAATGGATTAAAAGGGGTTAGAACTTGTCAAAAGTGGGTTAGGAAAGGGGAAAAATCACTTAAAAATGGTTAGAAATTGAGAAATATGGTTTAGGAAAAGAAACCAAAAAATGCTTAAAACGACTTAGAAAATGGAAATAAAAAAAGGGTTAGTAATGGCCAAAAGTGGCTTAAAACGTTTAATAAAGTAACAAGAATGCATAGCAAACGGGGGGGAAACTGGTTTCAATTTGATAGAAATGGGGAAAAATGGGTTAGAAATGAGCGAAAAACTCTGAAACCGGGAAAGAATTGGGCCAAAATTAGCAAGAAAAGACAAAAAAAGATTAAAAGGGGTTGAAACGTGGCAAAAATAGGATAGAAACTGCCAAAAATGGATTAAAAGGGGTTAGAACTTGACAAAAATGGGTTAGGAAAGGGGAAAAATCACTTAAAAATGGTTAGACATTGAGAAATATGGGTTAGGAAAAGAAACAAAAAAATGCTTAAAACGGCTTAGAAAATGGAAATAAAAAAAGGGTTAGTAATGGCCAAAAGTGGCTTAAAACGTTTAAGAAAGTAACAAGAATGTATAGCAAACGGGGGGAAAAAAGCGGTTTAAATTTGATAGAAATGGGGAAAAATGGGTTAGAAATGAGCGAAAAACTCTGAAACCAGGAAAGAATTGGGCAAAAATTAGCAAGAAAAGAAAAAAAAAGCTTAAAAGGGGTTGAAACGTGGCAAAAATAGGATAGAAACTGCCAAAAATGGATTAAAAGGGGTTAGAACTTGACAAAATTGGGTTAGGAAAGGGGAAAAATCACTTAAAAATGGTTAGAAATTGAGAAATATGGGTTAGGAAAAGAAACAAAAAAATGCTTAAAACGGCTTAGAAAATGGAAATAAAAAAAGGGTTAGTTATGGCCAAAAGTGGCTTAAAACGTTTAAGAAAGTAACAAGAATGCATAGCAAACGGGGGGGAAACTGGTTTCAATTTGATAGAAATGGGGAAAAATGGGTTAGAAATGAGCGAAAAACTCTGAAACCAGGAAAGAATTGGGCAAAAATTAGCAAAGAAAAAAAAAAGCTTAAAAGGTGTTTAAACGTGGCAAAAATAGGATAGAAACTGCCAAAAATGGATTAAAAGGGGTTAGAAGTTGACAAAAGTGGGTTAGGAAAGGGGAAAAATCACTTAAAAATGGTTAGAAATTGAGAAATGTGGGTTAGGAAAAGAAACCAAAAAATGCTTAAAACGACTTAGAAAATGGAAATAAAAAAAGGGTTAGCAAAGGCAAACAGTCCCTTAAAACGTTTAAGAAAGTAACAAGAATGCATAGCAAACGGGGGAAAAACTGGTTTAAATTTGATAGAAATGGGGAAAAATTAGTTAGAAATGGGCGAAAAACTCTGAAACCAGGAAAGAATTGGGCAAAAATTAGCAAGGAAAAAAAAAGCTGAAAAGGAGTTTAAACGTGGCAAAAATAGGATAGAAACTGCCAAAAATGAGTAAAAAGGGGTTAGAACTTGTCAAAAGTGGGTTAGGAAAGGGGAAAAATAACTTAAAAATGGATAGAAATTGAGAAATATGGGTTAGGAAAAGAAACAAAAAAATGCTTCAAACGGCTTAGAAAATGGAAATAAAAAAAGGGTTAGTAATGACCAAAAGTGGCTTAAAACGTTTAAGAAAGTAACAAGAATGCATAGCAAACCGGGGGTAACTGGTTTCAATTTGATAGAAATGGGGAAAAATGGGTTAGAAATGAGCGAAAAACTCTGAAACCAGGAAAGAATTGGGCAAAAATTAGCAAGAAAAGAAAAAAAAAGCTTAAAAGGGGTTGAAACGTGGCAAAAATAGGATAGAAACTGCCAAAAATGGATTAAAAGGGGTTAGAACTTGACAAAAATGGGTTAGGATAGGGGAAAAATCACTTAAAAATGGTTAGAAATTGAGAAATATGGGTTAGGAAAAGAAACAAAAAAATGCTTAAAACGGCTTAGAAAATGGAAATAAAAAAAGGGTTGGTAATGGCCAAAAGTGGCTTAAAACGTTTAAGAAAGTAACAAGAATGCATAGCAAACGGGGGGGAAACTGGTTTCAATTTGATAGAAATGGGGAAAAATGGGTTAGAAATGAGCGAAAAACTCTGAAACCAGGAAAGAATTGGGCAAAAATTAGCAAGGAAAAAAAAAGCTTAAAAGGTGTTTAAACGTGGCAAAAATAGGATAGAAACTGCCAAAAATGGATTAAAAGGGGTTAGAACTTGACAAAAATGGGTTAGGAAAGGGGAAAAATCACTTAAAAATGTTTAGAAATTGGGAAATGTAGGTTAGGAAAAGAAACCAAAAAATGCTTAAAACGACTTAGAAAATGGAAATAAAAAAAGGGTTAGTAATGGCCAAAAGTGGCTTAAAACGTTTAAGAAAGTAACAAGAATGCATAGCAAACGGGGGAAAAACTGGTTTCAATTTGATAGAAATGGGGAAAAATTAGTTAGAAATGGGCGAAAAACTCTGAAACCAGGAAAGAATTGGGCAAAAATTAGCAAGGAAAAAAAAAGGTTAAAAGGGGTTGAAACGTGGCAAAAATAGGATAGAAACTGCCAAAAATGAGTTAAAAGGGTTAGAACTTGTCAAAAGTGTGTTAGGAAAGGGGAAAAATAACTTAAAAATGGTTAGAAATTGAGAAATATGGGTTAGGAAAAGAAACCAAAAAATGCTTAAAACGACTTAGAAAATGGAAATAAAAAAAGGGTTAGCAATGGCAAAAAGTGGCTTAAAACGTTTAAGAAAGTAACAGGAATGCATAGCAAACAGGGGGGGAAAAGCGGTTTAAAATTTGATAGAAACGGGGAAAAATGGGTTAGAATTGAGGGAAAAACTCTGAAACCAGAAAGAATTGGGCAAAAATTAGCAAGAAAAGAAAAAAAAAAGATTAAAAGGGGTTGAAACGTGGCAAAAATAGGATAGAAACTGCCAAAAATGGATTAAAAGCGGTCAGAACATGACAAAAGTGGGTTAGGAAAGGGGAAAAATAGCTTAAAAATAGTTAGAAATTGAGAAATTTGGGTTAGGAAAAGAAACCAAAAAATGCTTAAAACAACTTAGAAAACGGAAATAAAGGGTTAGTAATGGCCAAAGGTGGCTTAAAACATATTAGAGTGTAACAAGAATGCATAGCAAACGGGGGGAAAACCGGTTTCAATTTGATAGAAATGGGGAAAAATGGGTTAGAAATGAGCGAAAAACTCTGAAACCAGGAAAGAATTGGGCAAAAATTAGGAAGAAAAGAAAAAAAAAGCTTACAAGGGGTTGAAACGTGGCAAAAATAGGATAGAAATTGCCAAAAATGGATTAAAAGGGGTTAGAACTTGACAAAAGTGGGTTAGGAAAGGGGAAAAATAACTTAAAAATGGTTAGAAATTGAGAAATTTGGGTTAGGAAAAGAAACCAAAAAATGCTTAAAACGACTTAGAAAATGGAAATAAAAAAAGGGTTAGCAATGGCAAAAAGTGGCTTAAAACGTTTAAGAAAGTAACAAGAATGCATAGCAAACGGGGAAAAACCGGTTTAAATTTGATAGAAATGGGGAAAAATGGGTTAGAAATGAGCGAAAAACTCTGAAACCAGGAAAGAATTGGGCAAAATTAGCAAGAAAAGAAAAAAAATCTTACAAGGAGTTGAAACGTGGCAAAAATAGGGTAGAAACTGCCAAAAATGGATTAAAAGGGGTTAGAAGTTGACAAAAGTGGGTTTGGAAAGGGGAAAAATCACTTAAAAATGGTTAGAAATTGAGAAATATGGGTTAGGAAAAGAAACCAAAAAATGCTTAAAACGACTTAGAAAATGGAAATAAAAAAAGGGTTAGTAATGCCCAAAAGTGGCTTAAAACGTTTCAGAAAGTAACAAGAATGCATAGCAAACGGGGGGGAAACTGGTTTCAATTTGATAGAAATGGGGAAAAATGGGTTAGAAATGAGCGAAAAACTCTGAAACCAGGAAAGAATTGGGCAAAAATTTGCAAGGAAAAAAAAAGCTTAAAAGGTGTTTAAACGTGGCAAAAATAGGATAGAAACTGCCAAAAATGGATTAAAAGGGGTTAGAACTTGTCAAAAGTGGGTTAGGAAAGGGGAAAAATCACTTAAAAATGGTTAGAAATTGAGAAATATGGTTTAGGAAAAGAAACCAAAAAATGCTTAAAACGACTTAGAAAATGGAAATAAAAAAAGGGTTAGTAATGGCCAAAAGTGGCTTAAAACGTTTAAGAAAGTAACAAGAATGCATAGCAAACGGGGGGGAAACTGGTTTCAATTTGATAGAAATGGGGAAAAATGGGTTAGAAATGAGCGAAAAACTCTGAAACCAGGAAAGAATTGGGCAAAAATTAGCAAGAAAAGACAAAAAAAGATTAAAAGGGGTTGAAACGTGGCAAAAATAGGATAGAAACTGCCAAAAATGGATTAAAAGGGGTTAGAACTTGACAAAAATGGGTTAGGAAAGGGGAAAAATCACTTAAAAATGGTTAGACATTGAGAAATATGGGTTAGGAAAAGAAACAAAAAAATGCTTAAAACGGCTTAGAAAATGGAAATAAAAAAAGGGTTAGTAATGGCCAAAAGTGGCTTAAAACGTTTAAGAAAGTAACAAGAATGTATAGCAAACGGGGGGAAAAAAGCGGTTTAAATTTGATAGAAATGGGGAAAAATGGGTTAGAAATGAGCGAAAAACTCTGAAACCAGGAAAGAATTGGGCAAAAATTAGCAAGAAAAGAAAAAAAAAGCTTAAAAGGGGTTGAAACGTGGCAAAAATAGGATAGAAACTGCCAAAAATGGATTAAAAGGGGTTAGAACTTGACAAAATTGGGTTAGGATAGGGGAAAAATCACTTAAAAATGGTTAGAAATTGAGAAATATGGGTTAGGAAAAGAAACAAAAAAATGCTTAAAACGGCTTAGAAAATGGAAATAAAAAAAGGGTTGGTAATGGCCAAAAGTGGCTTAAAACGTTTAAGAAAGTAACAAGAATGCATAGCAAACGGGGGGGAAACTGGTTTCAATTTGATAGAAATGGGGAAAAATGGGTTAGAAATGAGCGAAAAACTCTGAAACCAGGAAAGAATTGGGCAAAAATTAGCAAAGAAAAAAAAAAAGCTTAAAAGGTGTTTAAACGTGGCAAAAATAGGATAGAAACTGCCAAAAATGGATTAAAAGGGGTTAGAAGTTGAAAAAAGTGGGTTAGGAAAGGGGAAAAATCACTTAAAAATGGTTAGAAATTGAGAAATATGGGTTAGGAAAAGAAACCAAAAAATGCTTAAAACGACTTAGAAAATGGAAATAAAAAAAGGGTTAGCAATGGCCAAAAGTGGCTTAAAACGTTTAAGAAAGTAACAAGAATGCATAGCAAACGGGGGGGAAACTGGTTTCAATTTGATAGAAATGGGGAAAAATGGGTTAGAAATGAGCGAAAAACTCTGAAACCGGGAAAGAATTGGGCAAAAATTAGCCAGAAAAGACAAAAAAAGATTAAAAGGGTTTGAAACGTGGCAAAAATAGGATAGAAACTTCCAAAAATGGATTAAAAGGGGTTAGAACTTGACAAAAATGGGTTAGGAAAGGGGAAAAATCACTTAAAAATGGTTAGACATTGAGAAATATGGGTTAGGAAAAGAAACAAAAAAATGCTTAAAACGGCTTAGAAAATGGAAATAAAAAAAGGGTTAGTAATGGCCAAAAGTGGCTTAAAACGTTTAAGAAAGTAACAAGAATGTATAGCAAACGGGGGGAAAAAAGCGGTTTAAATTTGATAGAAATGGGGAAAAATGGGTTAGAAATGAGCGAAAAACTCTGAAACCAGGAAAGAATTGGGCAAAAATTAGCAAGAAAAGAAAAAAAAAGCTTAAAAGGGGTTGAAACGTGGCAAAAATAGGATAGAAACTGCCAAAAATGGATTAAAAGGGGTTAGAACTTGACAAAATTGGGTTAGGAAAGGGGAAAAATCACTTAAAAATGGTTAGAAATTGAGAAATATGGGTTAGGAAAAGAAACAAAAAAATGCTTAAAACGGCTTAGAAAATGGAAATAAAAAAAGGGTTAGTTATGGCCAAAAGTGGCTTAAAACGTTTAAGAAAGTAACAAGAATGCATAGCAAACCGGGGGAAACTGGTTTCAATTTGATAGAAATGGGGAAAAATGGGTTAGAAATGAGCGAAAAACTCTGAAACCGGGAAAGAATTGGGCAAAAATTAGCAAGAAAAGGAAAAAAAAGCTTAAAAGGGGTTGAAACGTGGCAAAAATAGGATAGAAACTGCCAAAAATGGATTAAAAGGGGTTAGAACTTGACAAAAATGGGTTAGGATAGGGGAAAAATCACTTAAAAATGGTTAGAAATTGAGAAATATGGGTTAGGAAAAGAAACAAAAAAATGCTTAAAACGGCTTAGAAAAATGGAAATAAAAAAAGGGTTGGTAATGGCCAAAAGTGGCTTAAAACGTTTAAGAAAGTAACAAGAATGCATAGCAAACGGGGGGGAAACTGGTTTCAATTTGATAGAAATGGGGAAAAATGGGTTAGAAATGAGCGAAAAACTCTGAAACCAGGAAAGAATTGGGCAAAAATTAGCAAGGAAAAAAAAAGCTTAAAAGGTGTTTAAACGTGGCAAAAATAGGATAGAAACTGCCAAAAATGGATTAAAAGGGGTTAGAACTTGACAAAAATGGGTTAGGAAAGGGGAAAAATCACTTAAAAATGTTTAGAAATTGAGAAATGTAGGTTAGGAAAAGAAACCAAAAAATCCTTAAAACGACTTAGAAAATGGAAATAAAAAAAGGGTTAGTAATGGCCAAAAGTGGCTTAAAACGTTTAAGAAAGTAACAAGAATGCATAGCAAACGGGGGAAAAACTGGTTTAAATTTGATAGAAATGGGGAAAAATTAGTTAGAAATGGGCGAAAAACTCTGAAACCAGGAAAGAATTGGGCAAAAATTAGCAAGGAAAAAAAAAGGTTAAAAGGGGTTGAAACGTGGCAAAAATAGGATAGAAACTGCCAAAAATGAGTTAAAAGGGGTTAGAACTTGTCAAAAGTGTGTTAGGAAAGGGGAAAAATAACTTAAAAATGGTTAGAAATTGAGAAATATGGGTTAGGAAAAGAAACCAAAAAATGCTTAAAACGACTTAGAAAATGGAAATAAAAAAAGGGTTAGCAATGGCAAAAAGTGGCTTAAAACGTTTAAGAAAGTAACAAGAATGCATAGCAAACGGGGGGGAAAAAGCGGTTTAAATTTGATAGAAACGGGGAAAAATGGGTTAGAATTGAGGGAAAAACTCTGAAACCAGGAAAGAATTGGGCAAAAATTAGCAAGAAAAGAAAAAAAAAGCTTAAAAGGTGTTTAAACGTGGCAAAAATAGGGTAGAAACTGCCAAAAATGGATTAAAAGTGGTTAGAACTTGTCAAAAGTGGGTTAAGAAAGGGGAAAAATAACTTAAAAATGGTTAGAAATTGAGAAATATGGGTTAGGAAAAGAAACAAAAAAATGCTTAAAACGGCTTAGAAAATGGAAATAAAAAAAGGGTTAGTAATGACCAAAAGTGGCTTAAAACGTTTAAGAAAGTAACAAGAATGCATAGCAAACCGGGGGAAACTGGTTTCAATTTGATAGAAATGGGGAAAAATGGGTTAGAAATGAGCGAAAAACTCTGAAACCAGGAAAGAATTGGGCAAAAATTAGCACGGAAAAAAAAAAGCTTAAAAGGTGTTTAAACGTGGCAAAAATAGGATAGAAACTGCCAAAAATGGATTAAAAGGGGTTAGAACTTGACAAAATTGGGTTAGGAAAGGGGAAAAATCACTTAAAAATGGTTAGAAATTGAGAAATATGGGTTAGGAAAAGAAACAAAAAAATGCTTAAAACGGCTTAGAAAATGGAAATAAAAAAAGGGTTAGTAATGGCCAAAAGTGGCTTAAAACGTTTAAGAAAGTAACAAGAATGCATAGCAAACAGGAAGAAAAAAGCGGTTTAAATTTGATAGAAATGGGGAAAAATGGGTTAGAAATGAGCGAAAAACTCTGAAACCAGGAAAGAATTGGGCAAAAATTAGCAAGAAAAGAAAAAAAAAGCTTAAAAGGGGTTGAAACGTGGCAAAAATAGGATAGAAACTGCCAAAAATGGATTAAAAGGGGTTAGAACTTGACAAAATTGGGTTAGGATAGGGGAAAAATCACTTAAAAATGGTTAGAAATTGAGAAATATGGGTTAGGAAAAGAAACAAAAAAATGCTTAAAACGGCTTAGAAAATGGAAATAAAAAAAGGGTTGGTAATGGCCAAAAGTGGCTTAAAACGTTTAAGAAAGTAACAAGAATGCATAGCAAACGGGGGGGAAACTGGTTTCAATTTGATAGAAATGGGGAAAAATGGGTTAGAAATGAGCGAAAAACTCTGAAACCAGGAAAGAATTGGGCAAAAATTAGCAAGGAAAAAAAAAGCTTAAAAGGTGTTTAAACGTGGCAAAAATAGGATAGAAACTGCCAAAAACGGATTAAAAGGGGTTAGAACTTGACAAAAATGGGTTAGGAAAGGGGAAAAATCACTTAAAAATGTTTAGAAATTGAGAAATGTAGGTTAGGAAAAGAAACCAAAAAATGCTTAAAACTACTTAGAAAATGGAAATAAAAAAAGGGTTAGTAATGGCCAAAAGTGGCTTAAAAGGTTTAAGAAAGTAACAAGAATGCATAGCAAACGGGGGAAAAACTGGTTTAAATTTGATAGAAATGGGGAAAAATTAGTTAGAAATGGGCGAAAAACTCTGAAACCAGGAAAGAATTGGGCAAAAATTAGCAAGGAAAAAAAAAGCTTAAAAGGAGTTTAAACGTGGCAAAAATAGGATAGAAACTGCCAAAAATGAGTTAAAAGGGGTTAGAACTTGTCAAAAGTGTGTTAGGAAAGGGGAAAAATAACTTAAAAGTGGTTAGAAATTGAGAAATATGGGTTAGGAAAAGAAACCAAAAAATGCTTAAAACGACTTAGAAAATGAAAATAAAAAAAGGGTTAGCAATGGCAAAAAGTGGCTTAAAACGTTTAAGAAAGTAACAAGAATGCATAGCAAACAAGGGGGAAAAAGCGGTTTAAATTTGATAGAAATGGGGAAAAATGGGTTAGAATTGAGGGAAAAACTCTGAAACCAGGAAAGAATTGGGCAAAAATTAGCAAGAAAAGAAAAAAAAGCTTAAAAGGTGTTTACACGTGGCAAAAATAGGGTAGAAACTGCCAAAAATGGATTAAAAGTGGTTAGAACTTGTCAAAAGTGGGTTAAGAAAGGGGAAAAATAACTTAAAAATGGTTAGAAATTGAGAAATATGGGTTAGGAAAAGAAACCAAAAAATGCTTAAAACGACTTAGAAAATGGAAATAAAAAAAGGGTTAGCAATGGCAAAAAGTGGCTTAAAACGTTTAAGAAAGTAACAAGAATGCATAGCAAACGGGGGGGAAACTGGTTTCAATTTGATAGAAGTGGGGAAAAATGGGTTAGAAATGAGCGAAAAACTCTGAAACCGGGAAAGAATTGGGCAAAAATTAGCAAGAAAAGAAAAAAAAAGATTAAACGGGGTTGAAACGTGGCAAAAATAGGATAGAAACTGCCAAAAATGGATTAAAAGGGGTTAGAACTTGACAAAATTGGGTTAGGAAAGGGGAAAAATCACTTAAAAATGGTTAGAAATTGAGAAATATGGGTTAGGAAAAGAAACAAAAAAATGCTTAAAACGGCTTAGAAAATGGAAATAAAAAAAGGGTTAGTAATGGCCAAAAGTGGCTTAAAACGTTTAAGAAAGTAACAAGAATGCATAGCAAACGGGGGGGAAACTGGTTTCGATTTGATAGAAATGGGGAAAAATGGGTTAGAAATGCGGGAAAAACTCTGAAACCAGGAAAGAATTGGGCAAAAATTAGCAAGAAAAGAAAAAACAAAGCTTAAAAGGTGTTTAAACGTGGCAAAAATAGGATAGAAACTGCCAAAAATGGATTAAAAGGGGTTAGAACTTGTCAAAAGTGGGTTAGGAAAGGGGAAAAATAACTTAAAAATGGTTAGACATTGAGAAATGTGGGTTAGGAAAAGAAACCAAAAAATGCTTAAAACGACTTAGAAAATGGAAATAAAAAAAGGGTTAGCAAAGGCAAACAGTGGCTTAAAACGTTTAAGAAAGTAACAAGAATGCATAGCAAACGGGGGAAAAACTGGTTTAAATTTGATAGAAATGGGGAAAAATTAGTTAGAAATGGGCGAAAAACTCTGAAACCAGGAAAGAATTGGGCAAAAATTAGCAAGGAAAAAAAAAGCTTAAGAGGAGTTTAAACGTGGCAAAAATAGGATAGAAGCTGCCAAAAACGGATTAAAAGGGGTTAGAACTTGACAAAAATGGGTTAGGAAAGGGGAAAAATAACTTAAAAATGGTTAGAAATTGAGAAATTTGGGTTAGGAAAAGAAACCAATAAATGCTTAAAACGACTTAGAAAAGGGAAATAAAAGAAGGGTTAGTAATGGCCAAAAGTGGCTTAAAACGTTTAAGAAAGTAACAGGAATGCATAGCAAACGGGGGGAAAACCGGTTTAAATTTGATAGAAATGGGGAAAAATGGGTTAGAAATGAGCGAAAAACTCTGAAACCAGGAAAGAATTGGGCAAAAATTAGCAAGAAAAGAAAAAAAAAGCTTACAAGGGGTTGAAACGTGGCAAAAATAGGATAGAAACTGCCAAAAATGGATTAAAAGGGGTCAGAACATTACAAAAGTGGGTTAGGAAAGGGGAAAAATAGCTTAAAAATAGTTAGAAATTGAGAAATTTGGGTTAGGAAAAGAAACCAAAAAATGCATAAACAACTTAGAAAACGGAAATAAAGGGTTAGTAATGGCCAAAGGTGGCTTAAAACATATTAGAAAGTAACAAGAATGCATAGCAAACGGGGGGAAAACCGGTTTCAATTTGATAGAAATGGGGAAAAATGGGTTAGAAATGAGCGAAAAACTCTGAAACCAGGAAAGAATTGGGCAAAATTAGCAAGAAAAGAAAAAAAAATCTTACAAGAAGTTGAAACGTGGCAAAAATAGGGTAGAAACTGCCAAAAATGGACTAAAAGGGGTTAGAACTTGAAAAAAATGGGTTAGGAAAGGGGAAAAATCACTTAAAAATGGTTAGAAATTGAGAAATTTGGGTTAGGAAAAGAAACCAAAAAATGCTTAAAACGACTTAGAAAATGGAAATAAAAAAAGGGTTAGTAATGGCCAAAAGTGGCTTAAAACGTTTAAGAAAGTAACAAGAATGCATAGCAAACGGGGGAAAAACTGGTTTAAATTTGATAGAAATGGGGAAAAATGGGTTAGAAATGAGCGAAAAACTCTGAAACCAGGAAAGAATTGGGCAAAAATTAGCAAGAAAAGAAAAAAAAAGCTTAAAAGGTGTTTAAACGTGGCAAAAATAGGATAGAAACTGCCAAAAATGGATTAAAAGGGGTTAGAACTTGACAAAAGTGGGTTAGGAAAGGGGAAAAATCATTTAAAAATGGTTAGAAATTGAGAAAAATGGGTTAGGAAAAGAAACCAAAAAATGCTTAAAACGACTTAGAAAATGGAAATAAAAAAAGGGTTAGCAATGGCAAAAAGTGGCTTAAAACGTTTAAGAAAGTAACAAGAATGCATAGCAAACGGGGGGGAAAAAGCGGTTTAAATTTGATAGAAATGGGGAAAAATGGGTTAGAAATGAGGGAAAAACTCTGAAACCAGGAAAGAATTGGGCAAAAATTAGCAAGAAAAGAAAAAAAAAGCTTAAAAGGTGTTTAAACGTGGCAAAAATAGGATAGAAACTGCCAAAAATGGATTAAAAGGGGTTAGAACTTGACAAAAATGGGTTAGGAAAGGGGAAAAATCACTTAAAAATGTTTAGAAATTGAGAAATGTAGGTTAGGAAAAGAAACCAAAAAATGCTTAAAACGACTTAGAAAATGGAAATAAAAAAAGGGTTAGTAATGGCCAAAAGTGGCTTAAAACGTTTAAGAAAGTAACAAGAATGCATAGCAAACGGGGGAAAAACTGGTTTAAATTTGATAGAAATGGGGAAAAATTAGTTAGAAATGGGCGAAAAACTCTGAAACCAGGAAAGAATTGGGCAAAAATTAGCAAGGAAAAAAAAAGCTTAAAAGGAGTTTAAACGTGGCAAAAATAGGATAGAAACTGCCAAAAATGAGTTAAAAGGGGTTAGAACTTGTCAAAAGTGTGTTAGGAAAGGGGAAAAATAACTTAAAAATGGTTAGAAATTGAGAAATATGGGTTAGGAAAAGAAACCAAAAAATGCTTAAAACGACTTAGAAAATGGAAATAAAAAAAGGGTTAGCAATGGCAAAAAGTGGCTTAAAACGTTTAAGAAAGTAACAAGAATGCATAGCAAACAAGGGGAAAAAGCGGTTTAAATTTGATAGAAATGGGGAAAAATGGGTTAGAATTGAGGGAAAAACTCTGAAACCAGGAAAGAATTGGGCAAAAATTAGCAAGAAAAGAAAAAAAAAGCTTAAAAGGTGTTTAAACGTGGCAAAAATAGGGTAGAAACTGCCAAAAATGGATTAAAAGTGGTTAGAACTTGTCAAAAGTGGGTTAAGAAAGGGGAAAAATAACTTAAAAATGGTTAGAAATTGAGAAATATGGGTTAGGAAAAGAAACCAAAAAATGCTTAAAACGACTTAGAAAATGGAAATAAAAAAAGGGTTAGCAATGGCAAAAAGTGGCTTAAAACGTTTAAGAAAGTAACAAGAATGCATAGCAAACGGGGGGGAAACTGGTTTCAATTTGATAGAAATGGGGAAAAATGGGTTAGAAATGAGCGAAAAACTCTGAAACCGGGAAAGAATTGGGCAAAAATTAGCAAGAAAAGACAAAAAAAGATTAAAAGGGGTTGAAACGTGGCAAAAATAGGATAGAAACTGCCAAAAATGGATTAAAAGGCGTTAGAACTTGACAAAATTGGGTTAGGAAAGGGGAAAAATCACTTAAAAATGGTTAGAAATTGAGAAATATGGGTTAGGAAAAGAAACAAAAAAATGCTTAAAACGGCTTAGAAAATGGAAATAAAAAAAGGGTTAGTAATGGCCAAAAGTGGCTTAAAACGTTTAAGAAAGTAACAAGAATGCATAGCAAACGGGGGGGAAACTGGTTTCGATTTGATAGAAATGGGGAAAAATGGGTTAGAAATGAGCGAAAAACTCTGAAACCAGGAAAGAATTGGGCAAAAATTAGCAAGAAAAGAAAAAACAAAGCTTAAAAGGTGTTTAAACGTGGCAAAAATAGGATAGAAACTGCCAAAAATGGATTAAAAGGGGTTAGAACTTGTCAAAAGTGGGTTAGGAAAGGGGAAAAATAACTTAAAAATGGTTAGACATTGAGAAATGTGGGTTAGGAAAAGAAACCAAAAAATGCTTAAAACGACTTAGAAAATGGAAATAAAAAAAGGGTTAGCAAAGGCAAACAGTGGCTTAAAACGTTTAAGAAAGTAACAAGAATGCATAGCAAACGGGGGAAAAACTGGTTTAAATTTGATAGAAATGGGGAAAAATTAGTTAGAAATGGGCGAAAAACTCTGAAACCAGGAAAGAATTGGGCAAAAATTAGCAAGGAAAAAAAAAGCTTAAAAGGAGTTTAAACGTGGCAAAAATAGGATAGAAGCTGCCAAAAACGGATTAAAAGGGGTTAGAACTTGTCAAAAGTGTGTTAGGAAAGGGGAAAAATAACTTAAAAATGGGTAGAAATTGAGAAATATGGGTTAGGAAAAGAAACCAAAAAATGCTTAAAACGACTTAGAAAATGGAAATAAAAAAAGGGTTAGCAATGGCAAAAAGTGGCTTAAAACGTTTAAGAAAGTAACAAGAATGCATAGCAAACGGGGGGGAAAAAGCGGTTTAAATTTGATAGAAACGGGGAAAAATGGGTTAGAATTGAGGGAAAAACTCTGAAACCAGGAAAGAATTGGGCAAAAATTAGCAAGAAAAGAAAAAAAAAAGATTAAAAGGGGTTGAAACGTGGCAAAAATAGGATAGAAACTGCCAAAAATGGATTAAAAGCGGTCAGAACATGACAAAAGTGGGTTAGGAAAGGGGAAAAATAGCTTAAAAATAGTTAGAAATTGAGAAATTTGGGTTAGGAAAAGAAACCAAAAAATGCTTAAAACAACTTAGAAAACGGAAATAAAGGGTTAGTAATGGCCAAAGGTGGCTTAAAACATATTAGAAAGTAACAAGAATGCATAGCAAACGGGGGGAAAACCGGTTTCAATTTGATAGAAATGGGGAAAAATGGGTTAGAAATGAGCGAAAAACTCTGAAACCAGGAAAGAATTGGGCAAAAATTAGGAAGAAAAGAAAAAAAAAGCTTACAAGGGGTTGAAACTTGGCAAAAATAGGATAGAAATTGCCAAAAATGGATTAAAAGGGGTTAGAACTTGACAAAAGTGGGTTAGGAAAGGGGAAAAATAACTTAAAAATGGTTAGAAATTGAGAAATTTGGGTTAGGAAAAGAAACGAAAAAATGCTTAAAACGACTTAGAAAATGGAAATAAAAAAAGGGTTAGCAATGGCAAAAAGTGGCTTAAAACGTTTCAGAAAGTAACAAGAATGCATAGCAAACGGGGAAAAAACGGTTTCAATTTGATAGAAATGGGGAAAAATGGGTTAGAAATGAGCGAAAAACTCTGAAACCAGGAAAGAATTGGGCAAAATTAGCAAGAAAAGAAAAAAAATCTTACAAGGAGTTGAAACGTGGCAAAAATAGGGTAGAAACTGCCAAAAATGGATTAAAAGGGTTAGAAGTTGACAAAAGTGGGTTAGGAAAGGGGAAAAATCACTTAAAAATGGTTAGAAATTGAGAAATATGGGTTAGGAAAAGAAACCAAAAAATGCTTAAAACGACTTAGAAAATGGAAATAAAAAAAGGGTTAGTAATGCCCAAAAGTGGCTTAAAACGTTTAAGAAAGTAACAAGAATGCATAGCAAACGGGGGGAAACTGGTTTCAATTTGATAGAAATGGGGAAAAATGGGTTAGAAATGAGCGAAAAACTCTGAAACCAGGAAAGAATTGGGCAAAAATTAGCAAGGAAAAAAAAAGCTTAAAAGGAGTTTAAACGTGGCAAAAATAGGATAGAAGCTGCCAAAAACGGATTAAAAGGGGTTAGAACTTGTCAAAAGTGTGTTAGGAAGGGGGAAAAATCACTTAAAAATGGTTAGAAATTGAGAAATATGGTTTAGGAAAAGAAACCAAAAAATGCTTAAAACGACTTAGAAAATGGAAATAAAAAAAGGGTTAGCAATGGCAAAAAGTGGCTTAAAACGTTTAAGAAAGTAACAAGAATGCATAGCAAACGGGGGGGAAACTGGTTTCAATTTGATAGAAATGGGGAAAAATGGGTTAGAAATGAGCGAAAAACTCTGAAACCGGGAAAGAATTGGGCAAAAATTAGCAAGAAAAGACAAAAAAAGATTAAAGGAGGTTGAAACGTGGCAAAAATAGGATAGAAACTGCCAAAAATGGATTAAAAGGCGTTAGAACTTGACAAAATTGGGTTAGGAAAGGGGAAAAATCACTTAAAAATGGTTAGAAATTGAGAAATATGGGTTAGGAAAAGAAACAAAAAAATGCTTAAAACGGCTTAGAAAATGGAAATAAAAAAAGGGTTGGTAATGGCCAAAAGTGGCTTAAAACGTTTAAGAAAGTAACAAGAATGCATAGCAAACGGGGGGGAAACTGGTTTCGATTTGATAGAAATGGGGAAAAATGGGTTAGAAATGCGGGAAAAACTCTGAAACCAGGAAAGAATTGGGCAAAAATTAGCAAGAAAAGAAAAAACAAAGCTTAAAAGGTGTTTAAACGTGGCAAAAATAGGATAGAAACTGCCAAAAATGGATTAAAAGGGGTTAGAACTTGTCAAAAGTGGGTTAGGAAAGGGGAAAAATAACTTAAAAATGGTTAGACATTGAGAAATGTGGGTTAGGAAAAAGAAACCAAAAAATGCTTAAAACGACTTAGAAAATGGAAATAAAAAAAGGGTTAGCAAAGGCAAACAGTGGCTTAAAACGTTTAAGAAAAGTAACAAGAATGCATAGCAAACGGGGGAAAAACTGGTTTAAATTTGATAGAAATGGGGAAAAATTAGTTAGAAATGGGCGAAAAACTCTGAAACCAGGAAAGAATTGGGCAAAAATTAGCAAGGAAAAAAAAAGCTTAAAAGGAGTTTAAACGTGGCAAAAATAGGATAGAAGCTGCCAAAAACGGATTAAAAGGGGTTAGAACTTGTCAAAAGTGTGTTAGGAAAGGGGAAAAATCACTTAAAAATGGTTAGAAATTGAGAAATATGGTTTAGGAAAAGAAACCAAAAAATGCTTAAAACGACTTAGAAAATGGAAATAAAAAAAGGGTTAGCAATGGCAAAAAGTGGCTTAAAACGTTTAAGAAAGTAACAAGAATGCATAGCAAACGGGGGGGAAAAAGCGGTTTAAATTTGATAGAAACGGGGAAAAATGGGGTTAGAATTGAGGGAAAAACTCTGAAACCAGGAAAGAATTGGGCAAAAATTAGCAAGAAAAGAAAAAAAAAAGATTAAAAGGGGTTGAAACGTGGCAAAAATAGGATAGAAACTGCCAAAAATGGATTAAAAGCGGTCAGAACTTTTCAAAAGTGGGTTAGGAAAGGGGAAAATAACTTAAAAATGGTTAGAAATTGAGAAATTTGGTTTAGGAAAAGAAACGAAAAAATGCTTAAAACGACTTAGAAAATGGAAATAGAAAAAGGGTTAGTAATGGCCAAAAGTGGCTTAAAACGTTTAAGAAAGTAACAAGAATGCATAGCAAACGGGGGAGAAAC
The DNA here is from genome assembly GCF_033815535.1 of Pezoporus flaviventris. Taxonomy (NCBI): domain Eukaryota; kingdom Metazoa; phylum Chordata; class Aves; order Psittaciformes; family Psittacidae; genus Pezoporus; species Pezoporus flaviventris. Next base: position 62,845 of record NW_026893325.1, on the reverse strand, counting down.
TGGTTTCAATTTGATAGAAATGGGGAAAAATGAGTTAGAAATGAGCGAAAAACTCTGAAACCGGAAAGAAATTGGGCAAAAATTAGCAAGGAAAAAAAAAGCTTAAAAGGTGTTTAAACGTGGCAAAAATAGGATAGAAACTGCCAAAAATGGATTAAAAGGGGTTAGAACTTTTCAAAAGTGGGTTAGGAAAGGGGAAAAATAACATAAAAATGGTTAGAAATTGAGAAATTTGGTTTAGGAAAAGAAACCAAAAAATGCTTAAAACGACTTAGAAAATGGAAATAAAAAAAGGGTTAGTAATGGCCAAAAGTGGCTTAAAACGTTTAAGAAAGTAACAAAAATGCATAGCAAACGGGGGGGAAACTGGTTTCAATTTGATAGAAATTGGGGAAAAAAGGGTTAGAAATGAGCGAAAAACTCTGAAACCAGGAAAGAATTGGGCAAAAATTTGCAAGGAAAGAAAAAAAAGCTTAAAAGGTGTTTAAACGTGGCAAAAATAGGATAGAAACTGCCAAAAATGGATTAAAAGGGGTTAGAACTTGACAAAAGTGGGTTAGGAAAGGGGAAAAATCACTTAAAAATGGTTAGAAATTGAGAAATTTTTGCCCAATTCTTTCCTGGTTTCAGAGTTTTTCGCTCATTTCTAACCCATTTTTCCCCATTTCTATCAAATTGAAACCAGTTTCCCCCCCGTTTGCTATGCATTCTTGTTACTTTCTTAAACGTTTTAAGCCACTTTTGGCCATAACTAACCCTTTTTTTAATTTCCATTTTCTAAGCCGTTTTAAGCATTTTTTTGTTTCTTTTCCTAACCCATATTTCTCAATTTCTAACCATTTTTAAGTGATTTTTCCCCTTTCCTAACCCAATTTTGTCAAGTTCTAACCACTTTTAATCCATTTTTGGCAGTTTCTATCCTATTTTTGCCACGTTTCAACCCCTTTTAAGCTTTTTTTTTCTTTTCTTGCTAATTTTTGCCCAATTCTTTCCTGGTTTCAGAGTTTTTCGCTCATTTCTAACCCATTTTTCCCCATTTCTATCAAATATAAACCGCTTTTTTCCCCCCGTTTGCTATACATTCTTGTTACTTTCTTAAACGTTTTAAGCCACTTTTGGCCATTACTAACCCTTTTTTTATTTCCATTTTCTAAGCCGTTTTAAGCATTTTTTTGTTTCTTTTCCTAACCCATATTTCTCAAAGTCTAACCATTTTTAAGTGATTTTTCCCCTTTCCTAACCCATTTTTGTCAAGTTCTAACCCCTTTTAATCCATTTTTGGCAGTTTCTATCCTATTTTTGCCACGTTTCAACCCCTTTTAATATTTTTTTGTCTTTTCTTGCTAATTTTTGCCCAATTCTTTCCCGGTTTCAGAGTTTTTCGCTCATTTCTAACCCATTTTTCCCCATTTCTATCAAATTGAAACCAGTTTCCCCCCCGTTTGCTATGCATTCTTGTTACTTTCTTAAACGTTTTAAGCCACTTTTGGGCATTACTAACCCTTTTTTTATTTCCATTTTCTAAGTCGTTTTAAGCATTTTTTGGTTTCTTTTCCTAACCCATATTTCTCAATTTCTAACCATTTTTAAGTGATTTTTCCCCTTTCCTAACCCACTTTTGTCAACTTCTAACCCCTTTTAATCCATTTTTGGCAGTTTCTATCCTATTTTTGCCACGTTTAAACACCTTTTAAGCTTTTTTTTTCCTTGCTAATTTTTGCCCAATTCTTTCCTGGTTTCAGAGTTTTTCGCTCATTTCTAACCCATTTTTCCCCATTTCTATCAAATTGAAACCAGTTTCCCCCCCGTTTGCTATGCATTCTTGTTACTTTCTTAAACGTTTTAAGCCACTTTTGGCCATTACTAACCCTTTTTTTATATTTCCATTTTCTAAGTCGTTTTAAGCATTTTTTGGTTTCTTTTCCTAACCCATATTTCTCAATTTCTAACCATTTTTAAGTTATTTTTCCCCTTTCCTAACCCATTTTTGTCAAGTTCTAACCCCTTTTAATTCATTTTTGGCAGTTTCTATTCTATTTTTGCCACGTTTAAACTCCTTTTAAGCTGTTTTTTTTCCTTGCTAATTTTTGCCCAATTCTTTCCTGGTTTCAGAGTTTTTCGCTCATTTCTAACTCATTTTTCCCCATTTCTATCAAATTTAAACCAGTTTTTCCCTCGTTTGCTATGCATTCTTGTTACTTTCTTAAACGTTTTAAGCCACTTTTGGCCATTACTAACCCTTTGTTTATTTCCATTTTCTAAGTCGTTTTAAGCATTTTTTGGTTTCTTTTCCTAACCCATTGTCCTGGGTTCAGCAGTAGCAGTCATGTTTTTTCCTTTGTGTTAGCTGGTGCAGTGCTGTGTTTTGACTTCTAGTTTTGAGAACAGCGTTGGTGAAGCCGATGTTTTCGGTTGTTGCTAAGTGATGTTTACCCTGACCAAGGACTTTGTGAGGCTCATGCTCTGCCAGGGAGGAGGGGAAGCTGTGAGGAAGCAGAGACGGGGCGCCTGACCCGGGCTAGCTGGGGAGGTATTCCATACCACAGCACGTCATGCCCGGGGTGGGGGGTAACTGGGAGTTACCCGGAAGGACAGGAGCTTCCGGGTGGAACTCGTTTTCTTGGCCGGTGGTATCGTATTCTCTTCCCTTGTTATTTTCCCTTATCATTGTTTTAGCTGATAGTAGCGGTGGTGATTTGTTGCTGGACTGTTCTTGTCTCAACCCGTGGGAGTTGCACTCTCTCGATCCTCCTCCCCGTTCCTCCGGGAGCGGGGAAGGGGAGAGCCCCGGTGCAGGGAGGGGGGGGAGACGAACACGGACCTTGATTGTTGTCAGCTCGGCACCACTCACTGGGAGTGAGTGAACAAGTTACCTGACTGGGTTTAAACCACGACAGTTCTTTTTTTTGGCGCCCAACGTGGGGCACGAGGGGTTGAGATAAGAACAGATCTGACTGGATTGATAGTCACTCGTCACAATGCTTTATTGGCTCTCAAGGTTTTTCCTCTTGATCTCACAGTTTCAGTATACCATATCTTATGTCCATCCGGTATTGGCTGTATTAGTGTTTTTCAAGTGTGGGGCTTGGGCTAAGGTTTTTATCCCATTGTACTTTATGGTAATGACTTGTAATACAATAGAATCATTGATCATGAAACTGATCTGGTTTATGTTCCCAGTGTGGTCACCACCTTTATACTTTGGGAGGTATATGATGGAGGTGCTTAGCAATTACACATCTTTTTTCTCCTTCTCAGGTGCTCAACCTGTGAAGGGGACATCCTTTTACCCTCCTAGTCGTCCCCCCAGACCATTTACATTTGAGAGTTTTGAATTTTTTAAATGGCCTTTTAATGCTCTTGAGACTTGTTTGCTGATGGTGATGGGAATCACCATGCTAACACGCATACAGAGTGTGTTTTGCCCACTACTGATTTCAAGAGTTAAGCAGATTCAGGTTTGGGTCTTGTCTGGGGTCAAACGACGATGTAGGAGGACCGAGAGATTTTCCCAGAGGCTGGACAGCCATGAGTGGCAGGGTGTGTGGGATAGTATGGGCAAGTATCTAGGTCAGTGGGCCCCTCCAGTATTTTGGAATTTCACTACCGAACAACTGCAAAATCCAGAAGAATTAGTAAAACACTTAAATGAGGTGTGTGGTCATTCTGGCCATACCAGAGATGGACAAATCACGGCAACGTGCTGGGGCTTGGCCTATGCTTACAGGGCCTTGTTCAACACTATTCAGCACCTTCAAAAGGAAAAGAATGTCGGCGGATTTGAGGGCAAAGTGACAGTCGCTACTCAAACTTTGGCTGCAATGAACTGCGCAGCTACCCCAGTGGCAAGTACAGCAGCTGCTCAAACTTCAACTGCAACAGACAGCGCGGTTACCCCAGCTCCAAGCACGGTAGCTACACCACCCCCAGCAACAAGTACAGTTGCTACTCAAACCACAGTGATAATCACTGCAGCCAAACCAGAGGACCAATTCGTACCAATATCAGTTGCCCCTGTACGCAAGAGAACAAGCAAAAAGGAGGCAAAAAGGGTGAAGCGAGATGAAGAACCAATGAATTCACCACCCGGTCCAGAATCTGATCAGGAGTCATCCTCACATGACGAAGAAGAAGAAGAAGTAACTTCTCGACCTCGGACCTCAACCGAGCTGCGGAATATGCGAAAAGATTTTACCCGTCAACCAGGGGAGCACATCATCACCTGGTTACTCCGATGCTGGGACAATGGGGCCGATGGTCACGAACTAGAAGGTACAGAAGCCAAGCAGCTGGGATCACTTGCTAGAGAAGGGGGAATTGACAAAGCAATTGCAAGAGAGAAAAAGTCCCTCAGCCTTTGGAGGAGGCTCTTGGCAGCTGTGAAAGAAAGGTTTCCGTACAAGGACGATGTTACGAGTCGTTCGGCCAAGTGGACTACTATAGACAAAGGCATCCAGTCTCTGAGGGAATCGGCCATTGTAGAGATGATCTATCACATCAAGCCGAATAACGGGGATACACCTATAGATCCAGATGAAGTTGAATGTACACGACCCATGTGGCGAAAACTTACACGGAATGCACCGTCATCATATGCCCATTCATTGGCAACAGTGACCTGGAATGACATAGTACCACTAACAGTGGATGAAATGGTTCATAAACTCCGAGAGTTCGAAGACAATCTCACTCCTTCCATCATCTCAGCTGTGAAAAAACTGTCCCAGGACCTCGACAAATTGAGGGACGATGTATCTGATTTATCCAGCTCCTCACGTGTACCAACACGCGTCTCAGCTATTAACAAAAGACGTCCTATTGTTCAAGAGAGGAGATACAGAAGGTATACGCCACGGGGTACCCTATGGTTTTACCTGCTGGATCACGGAGAAGACATGCCAAAGTGGGATGGAAAACCTACTTCAGCTTTGGAGGAACGGGTGAGTGAACTGAAGAGGGGAGCAAGGGCCAAGACTGATCGTCCCATGAGAGCTACGGCTTCAGTCTCTGGTGAGCAGTTTCCCAGATGGAGTGGAAGAGCTGATTTTACTCCAGCTCCTGTGATAACGAAGAATAATCCCTTTCAACACGACTTAAGTGTCCAATGCTGTGACGACCATTAGAGGGGCCCTGCCTCCAGCCAGGTGGAGGTAGGGGACAATCGGATTTACTGGACTGTGTGGATCAGATGGCCTGGCACATCAGTCCCACAGAAGTATAAGGCTCTAGTAGATACCGGTGCACAGTGTACCCTGATGCCATCAAGCTGTCAAGGGGTGGAACCCATCTATATTTCTGGAGTAACAGGAGGATCCCAAGAGTTGACTGTGCTGGAGGCTGAAATCAGCCTGACTGGGAGGGAGTGGCAAAAGCACCCTATTGTGACTGGTCCAGAGGCTCCATGCATCCTCGGCATAGACTACCTCAAGAGAGGGTACTTCAAAGACCCAAAAGGGTACCGGTGGGCTTTTGGTATTGCTGCTTTGGAGACTGAGGAAATTGAGCAGCTGTCCACCTTGCCTGGTCTCTCAGAAGATCCCTCTGCTGTGGGGTTGCTGAAAGTTGAAGAACAACAAGTGCCAATTGCGACCACAACAGTGCACCGGCGGCAATATCGCACCAACCGAGACTCCCTGATTCCCATCCATCAGCTGATCCGTAGACTGGAGAGTCAGGGGGTGATCAGCAGGACCCGCTCACCCTTCAATAGCCCCATATGGCCAGTGCGAAAGTCTAATGGAGAATGGAGACTAACAGTAGACTATCGTGGCCTGAATGAAGTCACACCACCATTGAGTGCTGCCGTACCGGACATGCTAGAACTTCAGTATGAACTAGAGTCAAAAGCAGCCAAGTGGTATGCCACGATTGATATTGCCAATGCATTTTTCTCCATTCCTTTGGCAGCAGAGTGCAGGCCACAGTTTGCTTTTACTTGGAGGGGTGTCCAGTTCACTTGGAACCGACTGCCCCAGGGGTGGAAACACAGCCCTACCATTTGCCATGGACTGATCCAGACTGCACTGGAACAGGGGCAAGCTCCAGAACACCTGCAATACATTGATGACATTATTGTGTGGGGCGATACAGCGGAAGAAGTCTTTGAGAAAGGGAGGAAAATAATCCAAATCCTGCTGAAAGCCGGTTTTGCCATAAAACGGAGTAAGGTCAAGGGACCTGCACAGGAGATTCAATTTTTGGGAATAAAATGGCAAGATGGACGTAGACAGATCCCCACAGATGTGATCAACAAGATAACAGCAATGTCTCCACCAACTAATAAGAAAGAAACGCAAGCTTTCTTGGGTGCAGTGGGGTTCTGGAGAATGCACATCCCAAATTACAGTTCGATTGTAAGCCCTCTCTATCATGTGACCCGGAAGAAGAATGATTTTAAATGGGGCCCTGAGCAGCAACAAGCCTTTGAGCAAATTAAACGCGAGATAGTTCATGCAGTAGCCCTTGGACCAGTCCGAACCGGACCAGATGTAAAAAATGTGCTGTACACTGCAGCTGGGGAGAACGGTCCTACCTGGAGCCTCTGGCAGAAAGCTCCAGGGGAGACTCGAGGTCGACCCCTCGGCTTTTGGAGTCGGGGATACAAAGGATCTGAGGCCAGCTATACCCCAACTGAGAAAGAGATACTGGCAGCCTATGAAGGGGTTCGAGCTGCTTCGGAAGTGATTGGCACTGAAGCACAGCTCCTCCTGGCACCCCGGCTGCCCGTGCTGGGCTGGATGTTCAAAGGCAGGGTCTCCTCTACACATCATGCAACTGATGCTACATGGAGTAAATGGGCTGCACTAATTACACAACGAACTCGAATAGGAAATCCCAGTCGTCCAGGCATTCTAGAAGTCATCATGGACTGGCCAGAGGGCAAAGATTTCGGAATGTCACCAGAGGAGGAGGTGGTGCGTGCTGAAGAGGCCCCACCATATAATAAACTGTCAGAAAGTGAAAAGCAGTATGCCTTGTTTACTGATGGCTCTTGCCGTATTGTGGGAAAGCATCGGAGATGGAAGGCAGCTGTATGGAGTCCTGGACGACAAGTTGCAGAAACTGCTGAAGGAGAGGGTGAATCGAGTCAATTTGCCGAGGTGAAAGCCATCCAGCTGGCCCTGGACATTGCTGAACGAGAAAAGTGGCCAGTACTTTATACTGACTCATGGATGGTGGCAAATGCCCTGTGGGGGTGGTTGAAGCAATGGAAGCAGAGCAACTGGCAACGCAGAGGTAAACCCATCTGGGCTGCTGCACTGTGGAAAGATATTGCTGCCCGGGTGCAGAACCTGGTGGTGAAGGTACGTCATGTAGATGCCCATGTACCCAAGAGTCGGGCCACTGAGGAACACCAGAACAACCAACAAGTGGATAAAGCGGCTAAGATTGAAGTGGCTCAGATGGACTTAGATTGGCAACATAAAGGTGAATTATTTTTGGCCCGGTGGGCCCATGACACTTCAGGCCATCAGGGCAGAGATGCAACATATAGATGGGCCCGTGACCGAGGGGTGGACTTAACAATGGACACTATTGTTGCCCAGGTTATTCATGAGTGTGAAACATGTGCTGCAATTAAACAGGCCAAGCGGTTAAAGCCTCTTTGGTATGGAGGACGATGGTTGAAGTATAAATATGGGGAGGCCTGGCAGATTGACTATATCACACTGCCACCAACCCGCCAAGGCAAGCGCCATGTGCTTACCATGGTGGAAGCAACCACCGGGTGGCTGGAAACATACGCTGTGCCCCATGCCACTGCCCGGAACACTATCCTGGGCCTTGAGAAACAGATTTTGTGGCGACACGGCACCCCAGAGAGAATTGAGTCAGACAATGGGACTCATTTCCGGAATAACCTTATAGATATTTGGGCCAAAGAGCATGGCATTGAGTGGGTATATCACATCCCCTACCATGCACCAGCCTCTGGGAAAATCGAACGGTACAATGGGCTGTTAAAAACTACACTGAGAGCGATGGGTGGGGGAACTTTCAAGCATTGGGATACACATTTACCAAAGGCCACCTGGTTGGTCAACACCAGAGGATCTGCCAACAGGGCTGGCCCAGCCCAGTCAGAACTTTTACATATTGTAGAGGGGGACAAAGTTCCCGTGGTGCATATGAAGAATTTGCTGGGGAAGACAGTCTGGGTTATTCCTGCTTCAGGTAAAGGCAAACCCACTCGTGGGATTGCTTTTGCTCAGGGACCTGGATATACTTGGTGGGTAATGCGGGAAGATGGGGAAGTCCGATGTATACCTCAAGGGGATTTGATTTTAGGGGAAAACAGCCAGTGAACTCAATTGTATACTGTTGCCTGCTGTGTAATGCTTTTATAGCCCATCAACTAGATGTCTCCAGGTCACCAGCGACTGGCCCTGACTTCCCTCCAGCCATCATCCCAACAGAGAATGAACTTGGAACATCATGGACCGAATGGACTCGGCAGCATTATAGGGATTGGTCCATGCACTAAGAAAATGATTTTTTTTTCCTCTTGGTCTGTATGTATATGGATGTATATATGTGGGAGAGCGATGGTGTATTGAAAATGTGGGATCTGAGCACGACGTGAATGGTATGGAATAAGGGGTGGATAATGTCCTGGGTTCAGCAGTAGCAGTCATGTTTTTTTCCTTTGTGTTAACTGGTGCAGTGCTGTGTTTTGACTTCTAGTTTGAGAGCAGCGTTGGTGAAGCCGATGTTTTCGGTTGTTGCTAAGTGATGTTTACCCTGACCAAGGACTCTGTGAGGCTCATGCTCTGCCAGGGAGGAGGGGAAGCTGTGAGGAGGCAGAGACGGGGCGCCTGACCCGGGCTAGCCGGGGAGGTATTCCATACCACAGCACGTCATGCCCGGGGTGGGGGGTAACTGGGAGTTACCCGGAAGGACAGGAGCTTCCGGGTGGAACTCGTTTTCTTGGCCGGTGGTATCGTATTCTCTTCCCTTGTTATTTTCCCTTATCATTGTTTTAGCTGATAGTAGCGGTGGTGATTTGTTGCTGGACTGTTCTTGTCTCAACCCGTAGGAGTTGCACTCTCTCGATCCTCCTCCCCGTTCCTCCGGGAGCGGGGAAGGGGAGAGCCCCGGTGCAGGGGGGGGGGGAGACGGACACGGACCTTGATTGTTGTCAGCTCAGCACCACTCACTGGGAGTGAGTGAACAAGTTACCTGACTGGGTTTAAACCACGACACTTTCCTAACCCATTTTTCTCAAATTCTAACCCCTTTTAATCCATTTTTGGCAGTTTCTATCCTATTTTTCCACGTTTAAACTCCTTTTAAGCTTTTTTTTTCCTTGCTAATTTTTCCCCAATTCTTTCCTGGTTTCAGAGTTTTTCGCTCATTTCTAACCCATTTTTCCCCATTTCTATCAAATTTAAACCAGTTTTTCCCCAGTTTGCTATGCATTCTTGTTACTTTCAAATACGTTTTAAGCCACTTTTGGCCATTGCTAACCCTTTTTTTATTTCCATTTCCTAAGTCGTTTTAAGCATTTTTTGGTTTCTTTTCCTAACCCAAATTTCTCAATTTCTAACCATTTTTAAATTACTTTTCCCCTTTCCTAACCAATTTTTGTCAAGTTCTAACCCCTTTTAAAGCATTTCTGGCCATTTCTATCGCATTTTTGTCACGTTTCAACCCCTTTTAAGCTTTTTTTTTTCTCCTTGCTATTTTTTGCCCAATTCTTTCCTGGTTTCTGAGTTTTTGGCTTATTTCTAACCCATTTTTTTCCATTTCTATAAAATTGAAACCGGTTTTCCCCCCATTTGCTATGCATTCTTGTTACTTTCTTAAACGTTTTAAGCCACTTTTGGCCATTGCTAACCCTTTTTTTATTTCCATTTTCTAAGTCGTTTTAAGCATTTTTTGGTTTCTTTTCCTAACCCAAATTTCTCAATTTCTAACCATTTTTAAGTTATTTTTCCCCTTTCCTAACCCATTTTTGTCAAATTCTAACCCCTTTTAATCCATTTTTGGCAGTTTCTATCCTATTTTTCCACGTTTAAACTCCTTTTAAGCTTTTTTTTTCCTTGCTAATTTTTGCCCAATTCTTTCCTGGTTTCAGAGTTTTTCGCTCATTTCTAACCCATTTTTCCCCATTTCTATCAAATTGAAACCGGTTTTCCCCCCGTTTGCTATGCATTCTTGTTACTTTCTTAAACGTTTTAAGCCACTTTTGGAGATTGCTAACCCTTTTTTTATTACCATTTTCTAAGTCATTTTAAGCATTTTTTCGTTTCTTTTCCTAACGCATATTTCGCAATTTCTAACCATTTTTAATTTGTTTTTCCTCTTTCCTAACCCATTTTTGTCAAGTTCTAACCCCTTTTAATCCATTTTTGGCAGTTTCTATCCTATTTTTGCCACGTTTAAACTCCTTTTAAGGTTTATTTTTTTTCTCCTTGCTATTTTTTGCCCAATTCTTTCCTGGTTTCAGAGTTTTCCCTCATTTCTAACTCATTTTTCCCCATTTCTATCAAATTTAAACCAGTTTTCCCCCCGTTTGCTATGCATTCTTGTTACTTTCTTATACGTTGTAAGCCACTTTTGGCCATTGCTAACCCTATTTTTATTTTAATTTTCTAAGTCGTTTTAAGCATTTTTTGGTTTCTTTTCCTAACCCAAATTTCTCAATTTCTAACCATTTTTAAGTTATTTTTCCCCTTTCCTAACCCACTTTTGTCAAGTTCTAACCCCTTTTAATCCATTTTTGGCAGTTTCTATCCATTTTTTGCCTCGTTTCAACCCCTTTTAAGCTTTTTTTTTTTCTCTCCTCGCTATTTTTTGCCCAATTCTTTCCTGGTTTCAGAGTTTTTCGCCCATTTCTAACCCATTTTTCCCCATTTCTATCAAATTGTAACCGGTTTCCCCCCCGTGTGCTATGCATTCTTGTTACTTTCTAATATGTTTTGAGCCACTTTTGGCCATTACTAACCCTTTTTTTATTTCCATTTTCTAAGTCGTTTTAAGCATTTTTTGGTTTCTTTTCCTAACCCAAATGTCTCAATTTCTAACCATTTTTAAGTGATTTTTCCCCTTTCCTAACCCACTTTTGTCAAGTTCTAACCCCTTTTAATCCATTTTTGGCAGTTTCTATCCTATTTTTGCCACGTTTCATCCCCTTTTAAGCTTTTTTTTTCCTCCTTGCTAATTTTTGCCCAATTCTTTCCTGGTTTCAGAGTTTTTCCCTCATTTCTAACCCATTTTTCGCCATTTCTATCAAATCTAAACGTCTTTTTCCCCCCGTTTGCTATGCATTCTTGTTATTTTCTTAAACGTTTTAAGCCACTTTTGGCCATTGCTAACCCTTTTTTTATTTCCATTTTCTAAGTCGTTTTAAGCATTTTTTGGTTTCTTTTCCTAACCCAAATTTCTCAATTTCTAACCATTTTTAAGTTATTTTTCCCCTTTCCTAACCCACTTTTTTCAAGTTCTAACCCCTTTTAATCCATTTTTGGCAGTTTCTATCCTATTTTTGCCACGTTTCAACCCCTTGTAAGCTTTTTTTTTTTCTCTCCTCGCTATTTTTTGCCCAATTCTTTCCTCGTTTCAGAGTTTTTCGCTCATTTCTAACCCATTTTTCCCCATTTCTATCAAATTGAAACCGTTTTTCCCCCCGTTTGCCATGCATTCTTGTTACTTTCTAATATGTTTTAAGCCACTTTTGGCCATTACTAACCCTTTTTTTATTTCCATTTTCTAAGTCGTTTCAAGCATTTTTTCGTTTCTTTTCCTAACCCAAATTTCTCAATTTCTAACCATTTTTAAGTTATTTTTCCCCTTTCCTAACCCATTTTTGTCAACTTCTAACCCCTTTTAATCCATTTTTGGCAGTTTCTATCCAGTTTTTGCCACGTTTCAACCCCTTTTAAGCTTTTTTTTTTCCTTGCTAATTTTCCCAATTCTTTCCTGGTTTCAGAGTTTTTCGCTCAGTTCTAACCAATTTTGCCCCATTTCTATCAAATTGAAACCAGTATTCCCCCCGTTTGCTATGCATTCTTGTTACTTTCAAATATGTTTTGAGCCACTTTTGGCCATTACTAACCGTTTTTTTATTTCCATTTTCTAAGTCGTTTTAAGCATTTTTTGGTTTCTTTTCCTAACCCAAATGTCTCAATTTCTAACCATTTTTAAGTGATTTTTCCCCTTTCCTAACCCACTTTTGTCAAGTTCTAACCCCTTTTAATCCATTTTTGGCAGTTTCTATCCTATTTTTGCCACGTTTCATCCCCTTTTAAGCTTTTTTTTTTCCTCCTTGCTAATTTTTGCCCAATTCTTTCCTGGTTTCAGAGTTTTTCCCTCATTTCTAACCCATTTTTCTCCATTTCTATCAAATCTAAACGTCTTTTTTCCCCCGTATGCTATGCATTCTTGTTACTTTCTTAAACGTTTTAAGCCACTTTTGGCCATTGCTAACCCTTTTTTTATTTCCATTTTCTAAGTCGTTTTAAGCATTTTTTGGTTTCTTTTCCTAACCCAAATTTCTCAATTTCTAACCATTTTTAAGTTATTTTTCCCCTTTCCTAACCCATTTTTGTCAAGTTCTAACCCCTTTTAATCCATTTTTGGCAGTTTCTATCCTATTTTTGCCACGTTTAAACTCTTTTTAAGCTTTTTTTTCCATGCTAATTTTTGCGCAATTCTTTCCTGGTTTCAGAGTTTTTCCCTCATTTCTAACCTATTTTTCCCGATTTCTATAAAACTGAAACCGGTTTTCCCCCCGTTTGCTATGCATTCTTGTTACTTTCTTAAACGTTTTAAGCCACTTTTGGCCATTGCTAACCCTTTTTTTATTTCCATTTTCTAAGTCGTTTTAAGCATTTTTTGGTTTCTTTTCCTAACCCAAATTTCTCAATTTCTAACCATTTTTAAGTTATTTTTCCCCTTTCCTAACCAATTTTTGTCAAGTTCTAACCCCTTTTAAAGCATTTCTGGCCATTTCTATCCAATTTTTGCCTCGTTTCAACCCCTTGTAAGCTTTTTTTTTCTTTTCTTGCTAATTTTTGCCCAATTCATTTTGGGTTTCAGAAATTTTCGCTCATTTCTAACCCATTTTTCCCCATTTCTAACAAATTTAAGCCTACTTTTTCCCCCGTTTGCTATGCATTCTTGTTACTTTCTGAAACGTTTTAAGCCACTTTTGGCCATTACTAGCCCTTTTTTTATTTCCATTTTCTAAGTCGTTTTAAGCATTTTTTCGTTTCTTTTCCTAACCCATATTTCTCAATTTCTAACCATTTTTAATTTATTTTTCCCCTTTCCTAACCCATTTTTTCAAGTTCTAAACCCTTTTTTTCCATTTTTGGCAGTTTCTATCCTATTTTTGCCACGTTTAAACTCCTTTTTTAGCTTTTTTCTCCCTGCTATTTTTTGCCCAATTCTTTCCTGGTTTCAGAGTTTTTCCCTCATTTCTAACTCATTTTTCCCCATTTCTATCAAATTTAAACCTGTTTTTCCCCCGTTTGCTATGCATTCTTGTTACTTTCTTAAACGTTTTAAGCCACTTTTGGCCATTACTAACCCTTTTGTTATTTCCATTTTCTAAGTCGTTTTAAGCATTTTTTTGTTTCTTTTCCTAACCTGAATTTCTCAATTTCTAACCATTTTTAAGTTATTTTTCCCCTTTCCTAACCCTTTTTTGTCAAGTTCCAACCCCTTTTAAAACATTTCTGGCCATTTGTATCGCATTTTTGCCACGTTTCAACCCGTTTTAAGCTTTTTTTTTCTTTTCTTGCTAATTTTTGCCCAATTCTTTTTGGGTTTCATAAATTTTCGCTCATTTCTAACCCATTTTTCCCCATTTCTAACAAATTTAAGCCTATTTTTTCCCCCGTTTGCTATGCATTCTTGTTACTTTCTGAAACGTTTTAAGCCACTTTTGGCCATTACTAGCCTTTTTTTTATTTCCATTTTCTAAGTCGTTTTAAGCATTTTTTCGTTTCTTTTCCTAACCCATATTTCTCAATTTCTAACCATTTTTAAGTTATTTTTCCCCTTTCCTAACCCAATTTTGTCAAGTTCTAAACCCTTTTTTTCCATTTTTGGCAGTTTCTATCCTATTTTTGCCACGATTAAACTCCTTTTTTAGCTTTTTTTCTCCCTGCTATTTTTTGCCCAATTCTTTCCTGGTTTCAGAGTTTTTCGCTCATTTCTAACCCATTTTTCCCCATTTCTATCAAATTGAAACCGGTTTTCCCCCCGTTTGCTATGCATTATTGTTACTTTCTTAAACGTTTTAAGCCACTTTTGGCCATTACTAACCCTTTTGTTATTTCCATTTTCTATGTCGTTTTAAGCATTTTTTCGTTTCTTTTCCTAACCTGAATTTCTCAATTTCTAACCATTTTTAAGTTATTTTTCCCCTTTCCTAACCCACTTTTGTCAAGTTCTAACCCCTTTTAATCCATTTTTGGCAGTTTCTATCGAATTTTTGCCACGTTTCAACCCCTTTTAAGCTTTTTTTTTTCCATGCTAATTTTTGCCCTATTATTTCCTGGTTTCAGAGATTTTCACTCATTTCTAACCCATTTTTCCCCATTTCTATCAAATTGAAACCAGTTTTTCCCCCGTTTGCTATGCATTCTTGTTACTTTCTTAAACGTTTTAAGCCACTTTTGGCCATTACTAACCCTTTTTTTATTTCCATTTTCTAAGTCGTTTTAAGCATTTTTTCGTTTCTTTTCCTAACCCATATTTCTCAATTTCTAACCATTTTTAATTTGTTTTTCCTCTTTCCTAACCCATTTTTGTCAAGTTCTAACCCCTTTTAATCCATTTTTGGCAGTTTCTACCCTATTTTTGCCACGTTTAAACTCCTTTTAAGCTTTTTTTTTCCTTGCTAATTTTTGCCCTATTCTTTCCTGGTTTCAGAGTTTTTCGCTCATTTCTAACCCATTTTTCCCCATTTCTATAAAATTGAAACCAGTTTTTCCCCCGTTTGCTATGCATTCTTGTTACTTTCTTAAACGTTTTAAGCCACTTTTGGCCATTACTAACCCTTTTTTTATTTCCATTTTCTAAGTCGTTTTAAGCATTTTTTGGTTTCTTTTCCTAACCCATATTTCTCAATTTCTAACCATTTTTAATTTATTTTTCCTCTTTCCTAACCCGTTTTGTCAAGTTCTAACCCCTTTTAATCCATTTTTGGCAGTTTCTATCCTATTTTTGCCACGTTTAAACTCCTTTTAAGGTTTTTTTTTTTCCTTGCTAATTTTTGCCCAATTCTTTCCTGGTTTCAGAGTTTTTCACTCATTTCTAACCCATTTTTCCCCATTTCTATAGAATTGAAACCAATTTCCCCCCCGTTTGCTATGCATTCTTGTTACTTTCTTAAACGTTTTAAGCCACTTTTGGCCATTACTAACCCTTTTGCTATTTCCATTTTCTAAGTCGTTTAAAGCATTTTTTGGTTTCTTTTCCTAACCCAAATTTCTCAATTTCTAACCATTTTTAAGTTATTTTTCCCCTTTCCTAACCCACTTTTGTCAAGTTCTAACCCCTTTTAATCCATTTTTGGCAGTTTCTATCCTATTTTTGCCACGTTTAAACACCTTTTAAGCTTTTTTTTTTTCTCCTTGCTATTTTTTGCCCAATTCTTTCCTTGTTTCAGAGTTTTTCCCTCATTTCTAACCCATTTTTCCCCATTTCTATCAAATTGAAACCAGTTTCCCCCCCGTTTGCTATGCATTCTTGTTACTTTCTAATATGTTTTAAGCCACTTTTGGCCATTACGAACCCTTTTGTTATTTCCATTTTCTAAGTCGTTTTAAGCATTTTTTCGTTTCTTTTCCTAACCCATATTTCTCAATTTCTAACCATTTTTAATTTATTTTTCCCCTTTCCTAACCCATTTTTGTCAAGTTCTAACCCCTTTTAACCCATTTTTGGCAGTTTCTATCCTATTTTTGCCACGTTTAAACTCCTTTTAAGCTTTTTTTTTCCTTGCTAATTTTTGCCCAATTCTTTCCTGGTTTCAGAGTTTTTCGCTCATTTCTAACCAATTTTGCCCCATTTCTATCAAATTTAAACCGCTTTTTTCCCCCGTTTGCTATGCATTCTTGTTACTTTCTTAAAAGTTTTAAGCCACATTTGGCCATTGCTAACCCTTTTTTTATTTCCATTTTGTAAGTTGTTTTTAGCATTTTTTGGTTTCTTTTCCTAAGCCAAGTTTCTCAATTTCTAACCATTTTAAAGTTATTTTCCCCCTTTCCTAACCCACTTTAGTCAAGTTCTAACCCCTTTTAATCCATTTTTGGCAGTTTCTATCCTATTTTTGCCACGTTTCATCCCCTTTTAAGCTTTTTTTTTTTCTCCTTGCTATTTTTTGCCCAATTCTTTCCTGGTTTCAGAGCTTTTCCCTCATTTCTAACTCATTTTTCTCCATTTCTATCAAATTTAAACCAGTTTTTCCCCCGTTTGCTATGCATTCTTGTTACTTTCTTAAACGTTTTAAGCCACTTTTGGCCATTACTAACCCTTTTTTTATTTCCATTTTCTAAGTCGTTTTAAGCATTTTTTGGTTTCTTTTCCTAACCCATATTTCTCAATTTCTAACCATTTTTAATTTATTTTTCCTCTTTCCTAACCTGTTTTGTCAAGTTCTAACCCCTTTTAATCCATTTTTGGCAGTTTCTACCCTATTTTTGCCACGTTTAAACTCCTTTTAAGCTTTTTTTTTCCTTGCTAATTTTTGCCCAATTCTTTCCTTGTTTCAGAGTTTTTCCCTCATTTCTAACCCATTTTTCCCCATTTCTGTCAAATTGAAACCAGTTTCCCCCCCGTTTGCTATGCATTCTTGTTACTTTCTAATATGTTTTAAGCCACTTTTGGCCATTACTATCCCTTATTTTATTTCCATTTTCTAAGTCGTTTTAAGCATTTTTTGGTTTCTTTTCCTAACCCATATTTCTCAATTTCTAACCATTTTTAATTTATTTTTCCTTTTTCCTAACCCGTTTTGTCAAGTTCTAACCCCTTTTAATCCATTTTTGGCAGTTTCTATCCTATTTTTGCCACGTTTAAACTCCTTTTAAGGTTTTTTTTTTTCCTTGCTAATTTTTGCCCAATTCTTTCCTGGTTTCAGAGTTTTTCCCTCATTTCTAACCCATTTTTCCCCATTTCTATAGAATTGAAACCAATTTCCCCCCCGTATCCTATGCATTCTTGTTACTTTCTTAAACGTTTTAAGCCACTTTTGGCCATTACTAACCCTTTTGCTATTTCCATTTTCTAAGTCGTTTTAAGCAATTTTTGGTTTATTTTCCTAACCCAAATTTCTCAATTTCTAACCATTTTTAAGTTATTTTTCCCCTTTCCTAACCCACTTTTGTCAAGTCCTAACCCCTTTTAATCAGTTTTTGGCAGTTTCTATCCTATTTTTGCCACGTTTAAACTCCTTTGAAGCTTTTTTTTTCCATGCTAATTTTTGCCCAATTCTTTCCTGGTTTCAGAGTTTTTCGCTCATTTCTAACTCATTTTTCTCCATTTCTATCAAATTTAAACCAGTTTTTCCCCCGTTTGCTATGCATTCTTGTTACTTTCTTAAACGTTTTAAGCCACTTTTGGCCATTACTAACCCTTTTTTTATTTCCATTTTCTAAGTCGTTTTAAGCATTTTTTCATTTCTTTTCTGAACCCAAATTTCTCAATTTCTAACCATTTTTAATTTATTTTTCCCCTTTCCTAACCCACTTTTGTCAAGTTCTAACCCCTTTTAATCCATTTTTGGCAGTTTCTATCCTATTTTTGCCACGTTTCATCCCCTTTTAAGCTTTTTTTTTTTCTCCTTGCTACTTTTTGCCCAATTCTTTCCTGGTTTCAGAGTTTTTCGCTCATTTCTAACTCATTTTTCTCCATTTCTATCAAATTTAAACCAGTTTTTCTCCCGTTTTCTATGCATTCTTGATGCTTTCTTAAACGTTTTAAGCCACTTTTGGCCTTTACTAACCCTTTTTTTATTTCCATTTTCTAAGTCGTTTTAAGCATTTTTTGGTTTCTTTTCCTAACCCAAATTTCTCAATTTCTAACCATTTTTAATTTATTTTTCCCCTTTCCTAACCCACTTTTTTTCAAGTTCTAACCCCTTTTAATCCATTTTTGGCAGCTTCTATCCAATTTTTGCCACGTTTCAACCCCTTTTAAGCTTTATTTTTCCATGCTAATTTTTGCCCAATTCTTTCCTGGTTTCAGAGATTTTCACTCATTTCTAACCCATTTTTCCCCATTTCTATCGAATTTAAACCAGTTTTTTCCCCGTTTGCTATGCATTCTTGTTACTTTCTTCAACATTTTAAGCCACTTTTGGCCATTACTAACCCTTTTTTTATTTCCATTTTCTAAGTCGTTTTAAGCATTTTTTGGTTCCTTTTCCTAACCCAAATTTCTCAATTTCTAACCATTTTTAAGTTATTTTTCCCCTTTCCTAACCCACTTTTGTCAAGTTCTAACCCCTTTTAATCCATTTTTGGCAGTTTCTATCCTATTTTTGCCACGTTTCATCCCCTTTTAAGCTTTTTTTTTTTTCTCCTTGCTATTTTTTGCCCAATTCTTTCCTGGTTTCAGAGTTTTTCCCTCATTTCTAACCCATTTTGCCCCATTTCTATCAAATTGAAACCGCTTTTTTCCCCCCGTTTGCTATGCATTCTTGTTACTTTCTTAAAAGTTTTAAGCCACTTTTGGCCATTGCTAACCCTTTTTTTTATTTCCATTTTCTAAGTCGTTTTAAGCATTTTTTGGTTTCTTTTCCTAACCCTAATTTCTCAATTTCTAACCATTTTTAAGTTATTTTTCCCCTTTCCTAACCCACTTTTGTCAAGTTCTAACCCCTTTTAATCCATTTTTGGCAGTTTCTATCCTATTTTTGCCACGTTTAAACTTTTTTTAAGCTTTTTTTTTTTGTCCTTGCTATTTTTTGCCCAATTCTTTCCTGGTTTCAGAGCTTTTCCCTCATTTCTAACCCATTTTTCCCCATTTCTTTCGAATTGAAACCAGTTTCCCCCCCGTTTGCTATGCATTCTTGTTACTTTCTTAAACGTTTTAAGCCACTTTTGGCCATTACGAACCCTTTTGTTATTTCCATTTTCTAAGTCGTTTTAAGCATTTTTTGGTTTATTTTCCTAACCCATATTTCCCAATTTCTAACCATTTTTAATTTATTTTTCCCCTTTCCTAACCCATTTTTGTCAAGTTCTAACCCCTTTTAATCCATTTTTGGCAGTTTCTATCCTATTTTTGCCACGTTTAAACTTTTTTTAAGCTTTTTTTTTTTTCTCCTTGCTATTTTTTGCCCAATTCTTTCCTGGTTTCAGAGCTTTTCCCTCATTTCTAACCCATTTTTCCCCATTTCTATCGAATTGAAACCAGTTTTTCCCCCGTTTGCTATGCATTCTTGTTACTTTCTTCAACGTTTTAAGCCACTTTTGGCCATTACTATCCCTTATTTTATTTCCATTTTCTAAGTCGTTTTAAGCATTTTTTGGTTTCTTTTCCTAACCCATATTTCTCAATTTCTATCCATTTTTAATTTATTTTTCCTTTTTCCTAACCCGTTTTGTCAAGTTCTAACCCCTTTTAATCCATTTTTGGCAGTTTCTATCCTATTTTTGCCACGTTTAAACTCCTTTTAAGGTTTTTTTTTTTCCTTGCTAATTTTTGCCCAATTCTTTCCTGGTTTCAAAGTTTTTCCCTCATTTCTAACCCATTTTTCCCCATTTCTATAGAATTGAAACCAATTTCCCCCCCGTTTGCTATGCATTCTTGTTACTTTCTTAAACGTTTTAATCCACTTTTGGCCATTACTAACCCTTTTGCTATTTCCATTTTCTAAGTCGTTTTAAGCAATTTTTGGTTTATTTTCCTAACCCAAATTTCTCAATTTCTAACCATTTTTAAGTTATTTTTCCCCTTTCCTAACCCACTTTTATCAAGTTCTAACCCCTTTTACTCAGTTTTTGGCAGTTTCTATCCTATTTTTGCCACGTTTAAACTCCTTTGAAGCTTTTTTTTTCCATGCTAATTTTTGCCCAATTCTTTCCTGGTTTCAGAATTTTTCGCTCATTTCTAACTCATTTTTCTCCATTTCTATCAAATTTAAACCAGTTTTTCCCCCGTTTGCTATGCATTCTTGTTACTTTCTTCAACATTTTAAGCCACTTTAGGCCATTACTAACCCTTTTTTATTTCCATTTTCTAAGTCGTTTTAAGCATTTTTTCGTTTCTTTTCCTAACCCAAATTTCTCAATTTCTAACCATTTTTAATTTATTTTTCCCCTTTCCTAACCCACTTTTGTCAAGTTCTAACCCCTTTTAATCCATTTTTGGCAGTTTCTATCCTATTTTTGCCACGTTTCATCCCCTTTTAAGCTTTTTTTTTTTCTCCTTGCTATTTTTTGCCCAATTCTTTCCTGGTTTCAGAGTTTTTCCCTCATTTCTAACTCATTTTTCTCCATTTCTATCAAATTTAAACCAGTTTTTCCCCCGTTTGCTATGCATTCTTGTTACTTTCAAATATGTTTTAAGCCACTTTTGGCCATTACTATCCCTTATTTTATTTCCATTTTCTAAGTCGTTTTAAGCATTTTTTGGTTTCTTTTCCTAACCCATATTTCTCAATTTCTAACCATTTTTAATTTATTTTTCCTCTTTCCTAACCCGTTTTGTCAAGTTCTAACCCCTTTTAATCCATTTTTGGTAGTTTCTACCCTATTTTTGCCACGTTTAAACTCCTTTTAAGCTTTTTTTTTTTTTCCTTGCTACTTTTTGCCCAATTCTTTCCTGGTTTCAGAGTTTTTCGCTCATTTCTAACTCATTTTTCTCCATTTCTATCAAATTTAAACCAGTTTTTCTCCCGTTTGCTATGCATTCTTGATGCTTTCTTAAACGTTTTAAGCCACTTTTGGCCTTTACTAACCCTTTTTTTATTTCCATTTTCTAAGTCGTTTTAAGCATTTTTTGGTTTCTTTTCCTAACCCAAATTTCTCAATTTCTAACCATTTTTAATTTATTTTTCCCCTTTCCTAACCCACTTTTTTTCAAGTTCTAACCCCCTTTAATCCATTTTTGGCAGCTTCTATCCAATTTTTGCCACGTTTCAACCCCTTTTAAGCTTTATTTTTCCATGCTAATTTTTGCCCAATTCTTTCCTGGTTTCAGAGATTTTCACTCATTTCTAACTCATTTTTCCCCATTTCTATCGAATTTAAACCAGTTTTTTCCCCGTTTGCTATGCATTCTTGTTACTTTCTTCAACATTTTAAGCCACTTTTGGCCATTACTAACCCTTTTTTTATTTCCATTTTCTAAGTCGTTTTAAGCATTTTTTGGTTCCTTTTCCTAACCCAAATTTCTCAATTTCTAACCATTTTTAAGTTATTTTTCCCCTTTCCTAACCCACTTTTGTCAAGTTCTAACCCCTTTTAATCCATTTTTGGCAGTTTCTATCCTATTTTTGCCACGTTTCATCCCCTTTTAAGCTTTTTTTTTTTTCTCCTTGCTATTTTTTGCCCAATTCTTTCCTGGTTTCAGAGTTTTTCCCTCATTTCTAACCCATTTTGCCCCATTTCTATCAAATTGAAACCGCTTTTTTCCCCCCGTTTTCTATGCATTCTTGTTACTTTCTTAAAAGTTTTAAGCCACTTTTGGCCATTGCTAACCCTTTTTTTTATTTCCATTTTCTAAGTCGTTTTAAGCATTTTTTGGTTTCTTTTCCTAACCCTAATTTCTCAAATTCTAACCATTTTAAAGTTATTTTTCCCCTTTCCTAACCCACTTTTGTCAAGTTCTAACCCCTTTTAATCCATTTTTGGCAGTTTCTATCCTATTTTTGCCACGTTTAAACTTTTTTTAAGCTTTTTTTTTTTTCTTCTTGCTATTTTTTGCCCAATTCTTTCCTGGTTTCAGAGCTTTTCCCTCATTTCTAACTCATTTTTCTCCATTTCTATCAAATTTAAACCAGTTTTTCCCCCGTTTGCTATGCATTCTTGTTACTTTCTTCAACATTTTAAGCCACTTTTGGCCATTACGAACCCTTTTGTTATTTCCATTTTCTAAGTCGTTTTAAGCATTTTTTCGTTTCTTTTCCTAACCCAAATTTCTCAATTTCTAACCATTTTTAAGTTATTTTTCCCCTTTTCTAACCCACTTTTGTCAAGTTCTAACCCCTTTTAATCCATTTTTGGCAGTTTCTATCCTATTTTTGCCACGTTTCATCCCCTTTTAAGCTTTTTTTTTTTTCTCCTTGCTATTTTTTGCCCAATTCTTTCCTGGTTTCAGAGTTTTTCCCTCATTTCTAACTCATTTTTCTCCATTTCTATCAAATTTAAACCAGTTTTTCCCATGTTTGCTATGCATTCTTGTTACTTTCTAATATGTTTTAAGCCACTTTTGGCCATTACTATCCCTTATTTTATTTCCATTTTCTAAGTCGTTTTAAGCATTTTTTGGTTTCTTTTCCTAACCCATATTTCTCAATTTCTAACCATTTTTAATTTATTTTTACTCTTTCCTAACCCGTTTTGTCAAGTTCTAACCCCTTTTAATCCATTTTTGGTAGTTTCTATCCTATTTTTGCCACGTTTAAACTCCTTTTAAGCTTTTTTTTTTTTCCTTGCTAATTTTTGCCCAATTCTTTCCTGGTTTCAGATTTTTTCGCTCATTTCTAACCCATTTTTTTCCATTTCTATCGAATTGAAACCAGTTTCCCCCCCCGTTTGCTATGCATTCTGGTTACTTTCTTAAACGTTTTAAGCCACTTTTGGCCATTACTAACCCTTTTGCTATTTCCATTTTCTAAGTCGTTTTAAGCAATTTTTGGTTTATTTTCCTAACCCATATTTCTCAATTTCTAACAATTTAAAGTTATTTTTCCCCTTTCCTAACCCACTTTTGTCAAGTTCTAACCCCTTTTAATCCATTTTTGGCAGTTTCTATCCTATTTTTGCCACGTTTCATCCCCTTTTAAGCTTTTCTTTTTTTCTCCTTGCTATTTTTTGCCCAATTCTTTCCTGGTTTCAGAGTTTTTCCCTCATTTCTAACCCATTTTGCCCCATTTCTATCGAATTTAAACCGCTTTTTTCCCCCCGTTTGCTATGCATTCTTGTTACTTTCTTAAACGTTTTAAGCCACTTTTGGCCATTGCTAACCCTTTTTTTATTTCCATTTTCTAAGTCGTTTTAAGCATTTTTTCGTTTCTTTTCCTAACCCATATTTCTCAATTTCTAACCATTTTTAAGTTATTTTTCCTCTTTCCTAACCCATTTTTGTCAAGTTCTAAACCCTTTTAATCCATTTTTGGCAGTTTCTACCCTATTTTTGCCACGTTTAAACTCCTTTTAAGCTTTTTTTTTCCTTGCTAATTTTTGCCCAATTCTTTCCTGGTTTCAGAGTTTTTCGCTCATTTCTAACCCATTTTTCCCCATTTCTATCAAATTTAAACCGTTTTTTTCCTCGTTTTTATATGCATTCTTGTTACTTTCTTAAACGTTTTAAGCCACTTTTGGCCATTGCTAACCCTTTTTTTATTTCCATTTTCTAAGTCGTTTTAAGCATTTTTTGGTTTCTTTTCCTAACCCAAATTTCTCAATTTCTAACCATTTTTAAGTTATTTTTCCCCTTTCCTAACCCATTTTTGTCAAGTTCTAACCCCTTTTAAACCATTTCTGGCAGTTTCTATCCTATTTTTGCCACGTTTCAGCCCGTTTTAGGGTGGTTTTTTTCCTTTTCTTACTTTTTTTGGCCAATTCTTTCCTGGTTTCAGTGTTTTACCTCCCTTTTTAACCCATTTTTCCCCATTTCTAACAAACTTAAGCCTATTTTTTCCCCCGTTTGCTATGCATTCTTGTCACTTTCCTAACGTTTTAAGCCACTTTTGGCCATTACTAACCTTTTTTTTATTTCCATTTTCTAAGTCGTTTTAAGCATTTTTTTGGTTTCTTTTCCTAACTCAAATTTCTCAATTTCTAACCATTTTTTAGTTATTTTTTCCTTTTCCTAACCCATTTTTGTCAAGTTCTAACCCCTTTTAATCCATTTTTGGCAGTTTCTATCCTATTTTTGCTACGTTTCAACCCCTTTTAAGCTTTTTTTTTTCCATGCTAATTTTTGCCCAATTCTTTCTGGTTTCAGAGTTCTTCGCTCATTTCTAACCCATTTTTCCCCATTTCTATCGAATTTAAAACAGTTTTTCCCTCGTTTGCTATGCATTCTTGTTACTTTCTTAAACGCTTTAAGCCACTTTTGGCCATTACTAATCCTCTTTATAATCCCATTTTCTAAGTCGTTTTAAGCATTTTTTCGTTTCTTTTCTTAACCCATATTTCTCAATTTCTAACCATTTTTAAGTTATTGTTCCCCTTTCCTAACCCATTTTTGTCAAGTTCTAACCCCTTTTAAAGCAGTTCTGGAAGTTTCTATCCCATTTTTGCCACGTTTCAACCCCTTTTAAGCTTTTTTTTTCCTTGCTAATTTTTGCCCAATTCTTTCCTGGTTTCAGAGTTTTTCGCTCATTTCTAACCCATTTTTCCCCATTTCTATCAAATTTAAACCGGTTTTTCCCTTGTTTGCTATACATTCTTGTTACTTTCTTAAACGTTTTATGCCACTTTTGGCCATTGCTAACCCTTTTTTTATTTCCATTTTCTAAGTTGTTTTAAGCATTTTTTGGTTTCTTTTCCTAACCCAAATTTCTCAATTTCTAACCATTTTTAAGTTATTTTTCCCCTTTCCTAACCCATTTTTGTCAAGTTCTAACCCCTTTTAATCCATTTTTGGCAGTTGCTATCCTATTTTTGCCACGTTTCAACCCCTTGTAAGCTTTTTTTTTCTTTTCTTGCTAATTTTTGCCCAATTCTTTCCTGGTTTCAGAGTTTTTTGCTCATTTCTAACCCATTTTTCCCCATTTCTATCAAATTTAAACCAGTTTTTCCCCCGTTTGCTATGCATTCTTGTTACTTTCTTAAACGCTTTAAGCCACTTTTGGCCATTACTAATCCTCTTTATAATCCCATTTCCTAAGTCGTTTTAAGCATTTTTTCGTTTCTTTTCCTAACCCATATTTCTCAATTTCTATCCATTTTTAAGTTATTGTTCCCCTTTCCTAACCCATTTTTGTCAAGTTCTAACCGATTTTAAAGCATTTCTGGTAGATTCTATCCTATTTTTGCCACGATTCAACCCCTTTTAAGCTTTTTTTTTTCCTTGCTAATTTTTGCCCAATTCTTTCCTGGTTTCAGAGTTTTTCGCTCATTTCTAACCCATTTTTCCCCATTTCTATCAAATTTAAACCGGTTTTTCCCTTGTTTGCTATGCATTCTTGTTACTTTCTTAAACGCTTTAAGCCACTTTGGGCCATTACTAATCCTCTTTATAATTCCATTTTCTAAGTCGTTTTAAGCATTTTTTCGTTTCTTTTCCTAACCCATATTTCTCAATTTCTATCCATTTTTAAGTTATTTTTCCCCTTTCCTAACCCATTTTTGTCAAGTTCTAACCGATTTTAAAGCATTTCTGGTAGATTCTATCCTATTTTTGCCACGTTTCAACCCCTTTTAAGCTTTTTTTTTTCCTTGCTAATTTTTGCCCAATTCTTTCCTGGTTTCAGAGTTTTTCGCTCATTTCTAACCCATTTTTCCCCATTTCTATCAAATTTAAACCGGTTTTCCCCCGTTTGCTATGCATTCTTGTTACTTTCCTAAACGTTTTAAGCCACTTTTGGCCATTACAAACCATTTTTTTATTTCCATTTTCAAAGTCGTTTTAAGCATTTTTTGGTTTCTTTTCCTAACCCAAATTTCTCAATTTCTAACCATTTTTAAGTTATTTTTCCCCATTCCAAACCCATTTTTGTCAAGTTCTAACCCCTTTTAATGCATTTTTGGCAGTTTCTATCCTATTTTTGCCACGTTTCAACCCCTTTTAAGTTTTTTTTTTCCCATGCTAATTTTTGCCCAATTCTTTCCTGGTTTCAGAGTTTTTCGCTGATTTCTAACCCATTTTTCCCCATTTCTATCAAATTTAAGCCAGTTTTTTCCCCTGTTTTCTATGCATTCTTGTTACTTTCTAATATGTTTTAAGCCACTTTTGGGCATTGCTAACCCTTTTTTTATTTCCATTTTCTAAGTCGTTTTAAGCATGTTTTGGTTTCTTTTCCTAACCCAAATTTCTCAATTTCTAACCATTTTTAAGTTATTTTTCCCCTTTCCTAACCCATTTTTGTCAAGTTCTAACCCCTTTTAATGCATTTTTGGCAGTTTCTCTCCTATTTTTGCCACGTTTCAACCTCTTGTAAGCTTTTTTTTTCCCATGCTAATTTTTGCCCAATTCTTTCCTGGTTTCAGAGTTTTTCGCTCATTTCTAACCCATTTTGCCCCATTTCTATCAAATTGAAACCTGTTTTCCCCCCGTTTGCTATGAAATCTTGTTATTTTCTTAAACGTTTTAAGCCACTTTTGGCCATTACTAACCCTTTTTTTATTTCCATTTTGTAAGTCGTTTTAAGCATTTTTTGGTTTCTTTTCCTAACCCATATTTCTCAATTTCTAACCATTTTTAAGTTATTTTTCCCCTTTCCTAACCCACTTTTGCCAAGTTCTAACCCCTTTTAAACCATTTCTGGCCATTTCTATCGTATTTTTGCCACGTTTAAACCCCTTTTTAAGTCGTTTTTTCCTTTTCATGCTTTTTTTGTCCAATTCTTTACTGGTTTCAGTGTTTTACCTCCCTTTTTAACTTTTTTTTTCCCCATTTCTATCAAATTTAAGCCTATTCTTTCCCCCGTTTGCTATGCATTCTTGTTACTTTCTAAAACGTTTTATGCCACTTTTGCCCAATACTAACCCTTTTTTTTATTTCCATTTTCTAAGTCGTTTTAAGCATTTTTTGGTTTCTTTTCCTAACCCAAATTTCTCAATTTCTAACCATTTTTAAGTTATTTTTCCCCTTTCCTAACCCACTTTTGTCAAGTTCTAACCCCTTTAAAGCATTTTTGGCAGTTTCTATCCTATTTTTGCCACGTTTCAACCCCTTTTTAAGTTTTTTTTTCTTTTCTTGCTAATTTTTGCCCAATTCTTTCCTGGTTTCAGAGTTTTACGCTCATTTCTAACCCATTTTTCCCCATTTCTATCAAATCGAAACCAGTTTCCCCCCCGTTTGCTATGCATTCTTGTTACTTTCTTAAACGATTTAAGCCACTTTTGGCCATTACTAACCCTTTTTTTATTTCCATTTTCTAAGTAGTCTTAAGCATTTTTGGTTTCTTTTCCTAACCCAAATTTTTCAATTTCTAACCATTTTTAAGTTATTTTTCTTCTTTCCTAACCCACTTCTGCCAAGTTCAAACCCCTTTTAATGCATTTTTGGCAGTTTCTATCCTATTTCTGCCACGTTTCAACGCCTTTTTAGGTTTTTTTTTCCCTTGCCAATTTCCCAGTTCTTTCCTGATTTCAGAGTTTTTCGGACATTTCTAACCAATTTTCCCCCCATTTCTAACAAATTTAATCCGGCATTCCCCCCGTTTGCTATGCATTCTTGTTACTTTCTTAAACGTTTTCAGCCACCTTTGGGCATTGCTAACCCTTTTTTTATTTCCATTTTCTAAGTAGTTTTGAGCATTTCTTGGTTTCTTTGCCTAACCCAAATTTCTCAATTTCTAACCATTTTTAAGTTATTTTTCTCCTTTCCTAACCACCTTTTGTAAAGTTCTAACCCCTTTAATCCCATTTTTGGCAGTTTCTATCCTATTTTTGCCAACGTTTCAACCCCTTGTAAGCTTTTTTTTTCCATGCTAATTTTTGCCAAATTCTTTCCTGGTTTCAGAGTTTTTCGCTCATTTCTAACCCATTTTTCCCCATTTCTATCAAATTTAAACCGTTTTTTTCCTCGTTTTTATATGCATTCTTGTTACTTTCTTAAACGTTTTAAGCCACTTTTGGCCATTGCTAACCCTTTTTTTATTTCCATTTTCTAAGTCGTTTTAAGCATTTTTTGGTTTCTTTTCCTAACCCAAATTTCTCAATTTCTAACCATTTTTAAGTTATTTTTCCCCTTTCCTAACCCATTTTTATCAAGTTCTAACCCCTTTTAATCCATTTTTGGCAGTTTCTATCCAATTTTTGCCACGTTTCAACCCCTTGTAAGCTTTTTATTTCTCCTTGCTAATTTTTGCCCAATTCTTTCCTGGTTTCAGAGTTTTTCGCTCATTTCTAACCCATTTTTCCCCATTTCTATCAAATTGAAACCTGTTTTAGCCCCGTTTGCTATGCATTCTTGTTACTTTCTTAAACGCTTTAAGCCACTTTTGGGCATTACTAACCCTTTTTTAATTTCCATTTCTAAGTCGTTTTAAGCATTTTTTCGTTTCTTTTCCTAACCCAAATATCTCAATTTCTAACCATTTTTAAGTTATTTTTCCTTATCCAAACCCATTTTTGTCAAGTTCTAACCCCTTTTAAAGCATTTCTGGCCATTTCTATCCTATTTTGCCACGTTTCAACCCCTTGTAAGCCTATTTTTTTCCTTTCTTGCTAATTTTTGCCAAATTCTTTCCTGGTTTCAGTGTTTTTCGCTCATGTCTAACCCATTTTGCCCCATTTCTATCAAATTTAAAACAGTTTTTACCCCGTTTGCTATGCATTCTTGTTACTTTCTTAAACGTTTTAAGCCACTTTTGGCCATTACTAATACTCTTTTTAATTCCATTTTCTAAGTCGTTTTAAGCATTTTTTGGTTTCTTTTCCTAACCCAAATTTCTTAATTTCTAACCATTTTTAAGTTATTTTTCCCCTTTCCGAACCCATTCTTGTCAAGTTCTAACCCCTTTTAATCCATTTTTGGCAGTTTCTATCCTATTTTTGCCACGATTAAACTCCTTTTAAGCTTTTTTTTTTCCTTGCTAATTTTTGCCCAATTCTTTCCTGGTTTCAGAGTTTTTCGCTCATGTCTAACCCATTTTTCCCCATTTCTATCAAATTTAAGCCAGTTTTTCCCCTGTTTTCTATGCATTCTTGTTACTTTCTTAAACGCTTTAAGCCACTTTTGGCCATTACTAACCCTTTTTTAATTTCCATTTTCTAAGTCGTTTTAAGCATTTTTTGGTTTCTTTTCCTAACCCAAATTTCTCAATTTCTAACCATTTTTAAGTTATTTTTCCTTGTTCCTAACCCATTTTTGTCAAGTTCTAACCCCTTTTAAAGCATTTCTGGCCATTTCTATCCTATTTTGCCACGTTTCAACCCCTTGTAAGCCTAATTTTTTCGTTCCTTGCTAATTTTTGCCAAATTCTTTCTTGGTTTCAGAGTTT
This sequence comes from Pezoporus flaviventris, assembly GCF_033815535.1. Lineage (NCBI taxonomy): Eukaryota > Metazoa > Chordata > Aves > Psittaciformes > Psittacidae > Pezoporus > Pezoporus flaviventris. The sequence goes on along the minus strand of NW_026893325.1, from coordinate 33,543 downwards.
TTCGCTCATGTCTAACCCATTTTGCCCCATTTCGATCAAATTTAAAACAGTTTTTCCCCCGTTTTCTATGCATTCTTGTTACTTTCTTAAACGCTTTAAGCCACTTTTGGCCATTACTAATACTCTTTTTAATTACATTTTCTAAGTCGTTTTAAGCATTTTTGGTTTCTTTTCCTAACCCAAATTTCTCAATTTCTAACCATTTTTAAGTTATTTTTTCCTTGTTCCTAACCCATTTTTGTCAAGTTCTAACCCCTTTTAAAGCATTTCTGGCCATTTCTATCCTATTTTGCCACGTTTCAACCCCTTGTAAGCCTATTTTTTTTCGTTCCTTGCTAATTTTTGCCAAATTCTTTCTTGGTTTCAGAGTTTTTCGCTCATGTCTAACCCATTTTGCCCCATTTCGATCAAATTTAAAACAGTTTTTCCCCCGTTTTCTATGCATTCTTGTTACTTTCTTAAACGCTTTAAGCCACTTTTGGCCATTACTAATACTCTTTTTAATTACATTTTCTAAGTCGTTTTAAGCATTTTTTGGTTTCTTTTCCTAACCCAAATTTCTCAATTTCTAACCATTTTTAAGTTATTTTTCCCCTTTCCTAACCCATTTTTATCAAGTTCTAACCCTTTTTAATCCATTTTTGGCAGTTTCTATCCAATTTTTGCCACGTTTCAACCCCTTGTAAGCTTTTTATTTCTCCTTGCTAATTTTTGCCCAATTCTTTCCTGGTTTCAGAGTTTTTCGCTCATTTCTAACCCATTTTTCCCCATTTCTATCAAATTGAAACCTGTTTTAGCCCCGTTTGCTATGCATTCTTGTTACTTTCTTAAACGCTTTAAGCCACTTTTGGACATTACTAACCCTTTTTTAATTTCCATTTTCTAAGTCGTTTTAAGCATTTTTTGGTTTCTTTTCCTAACCCAAATTTCTCAATTTCTAACCATTTTTAAGTTATTTTTCCTTGTTCCTAACCCATTTTTGTCAAGTTCTAACCCCTTTTAAAGCATTTCTGGCCATTTCTATCCTATTTTGCCACGTTTCAACCCCTTGTAAGCCTATTTTTTTCGTTCCTTGCTAATTTTTGCCAAATTCTTTCTTGGTTTCAGAGTTTTTCGCTCATGTCTAACCCATTTTGCCCCATTTCGATCAAATTTAAAACAGTTTTTCCCCCGTTTTCTATGCATTCTTGTTACTTTCTTAAACGCTTTAAGCCACTTTTGGCCATTACTAATACTCTTTTTAATTACATTTTCTAAGTCGTTTTAAGCATTTTTTGGTTTCTTTTCCTAACCCAAATTTCTCAATTTCTAACCATTTTTAAGTTATTTTTCCTTGTTCCTAACCCATTTTTGTCAAGTTCTAACCCCTTTTAAAGCATTTCTGGCCATTTCTATCCTATTTTGCCACGTTTCAACCCCTTGTAAGCCTATTTTTTTCGTTCCTTGCTAATTTTTGCCAAATTCTTTCTTGGTTTCAGAGTTTTTCGCTCATGTCTAACCCATTTTGCCCCATTTCGATCAAATTTAAAAACAGTTTTTCCCCCGTTTTCTATGCATTCTTGTTACTTTCTTAAACGCTTTAAGCCACTTTTGGCCATTACTAATACTCTTTTTAATTACATTTTCTAAGTCGTTTTAAGCATTTTTTGGTTTTCTTTTCCTAACCCAAATTTCTCAATTTCTAACCATTTTTAAGTTATTTTTCTCCTTTCCTAACCACCTTTTGTAAAGTTCTAACCCCTTTTAATCCATTTTTGGCAGTTTCTATCCTATTTTTGCCACGTTTCAACCCCTTGTAAGCTTTTTTTTTTCCATGCTAATTTTTGCCAAATTCTTTCCTGGTTTCAGAGTTTTTCGCTCATTTCTAACCCATTTTTCCCCATTTCTATCAAATTTAAACCGTTTTTTTCCTCGTTTTTATATGCATTCTTGTTACTTTCTTAACGTTTTAAGCCACTTTTGGCCATTGCTAACCCTTTTTTTATTTCCATTTTCTAAGTCGTTTTAAGCATTTTTTGGTTTCTTTTCCTAACCCAAATTTCTCAATTTCTAACCATTTTTAAGTTATTTTTCCCCTTTCCTAACCCATTTTTATCAAGTTCTAACCCCTTTTAATCCATTTTTGGCAGTTTCTATCCAATTTTTGCCACGTTTCAACCCCTTGTAAGCTTTTTATTTCTCCTTGCTAATTTTTGCCCAATTCTTTCCTGGTTTCAGAGTTTTTCGCTCATTTCTAACCCATTTTTTCCCAATTTCTATCAAATTGAAACCTGTTTTAGCCCCGTTTTGCTATGCATTCTTGTTACTTTCTTAAACGCTTTAAGCCACTTTTGGACATTACTAACCCTTTTTTAATTTCCATTTTCTAAGTCGTTTTAAGCATTTTTTCGTTTCTTTTCCTAACCCAAATATCTCAATTTCTAACCATTTTTAAGTTATTTTTCCTTATCCAAACCCATTTTTGTCAAGTTCTAACCCCTTTTAAAGCATTTCTGGCCATTTCTATCCTATTTTGCCACGTTTCAACCCCTTGTAAGCCTATTTTTTTCCTTTCTTGCTAATTTTTGCCAAATTCTTTCCTGGTTTCAGTGTTTTTGCTCATGTCTAACCCATTTTGCCCCATTTCTATCAAATTTAAAACAGTTTTTACCCCGTTTGCTATGCATTCTTGTTACTTTCTTAAACGTTTTAAGCCCACTTTTGGCCATTACTAATACTCTTTTTAATTCCATTTTCTAAGTCGTTTTAAGCATTTTTTGGTTTCTTTTCCTAACCCAAATTTCTTAATTTCTAACCATTTTTAAGTTATTTTTCCCCTTTCCGAAACCATTCTTGTCAAGTTCTAACCCCTTTTAATCCATTTTTGGCAGTTTCTATCCTATTTTTGCCACGATTAAACTCCTTTTAAGCTTTTTTTTCCTTGCTAATTTTTGCCCAATTCTTTCCTGGTTTCAGAGTTTTTCGCTCATGTCTAACCCATTTTTCCCCATTTCTATCAAATTTAAGCCAGTTTTTCCCCTGTTTTCTATGCATTCTTGTTACTTTCTTAAACGCTTTAAGCCACTTTTGGCCATTACTAACCCTTTTTTAATTTCCATTTTCTAAGTCGTTTTAAGCATTTTTTGGTTTCTTTTCCTAACCCAAATTTCTCAATTTCTAACCATTTTTAAGTTATTTTTCCTTGTTCCTAACCCATTTTTGTCAAGTTCTAACCCCTTTTAAAGCATTTCTGGCCATTTCTATCCTATTTTGCCACGTTTCAACCCCTTGTAAGCCTATTTTTTTTCGTTCCTTGCTAATTTTTGCCAAATTCTTTCTTGGTTTCAGAGTTTTTCGCTCATGTCTAACCCATTTTGCCCCATTTCGATCAAATTTAAAACAGTTTTTCCCCCGTTTTCTATGCATTCTTGTTACTTTCTTAAACGCTTTAAGCCACTTTTGGCCATTACTAATACTCTTTTTAATTACATTTTCTAAGTCGTTTTAAGCATTTTTTGGTTTCTTTTCCTAACCCAAATTTCTCAATTTCTAACCATTTTTAAGTTATTTTTCCCCTTTCCTAACCCATTTTTATCAAGTTCTAACCCCTTTTAATCCATTTTTGGCAGTTTCTATCCAATTTTTGCCACGTTTCAACCCCTTGTAAGCTTTTTATTTCTCCTTGCTAATTTTTGCCCAATTCTTTCCTGGTTTCAGAGTTTTTCGCTCATTTCTAACCCATTTTTCCCCATTTCTATCAAATTGAAACCTGTTTTAGCCCCGTTTGCTATGCATTCTTGTTACTTTCTTAAACGCTTTAAGCCACTTTTGGACATTACTAACCCTTTTTTAATTTCCATTTTCTAAGTCGTTTTAAGCATTTTTTCGTTTCTTTTCCTAACCCAAATATCTCAATTTCTAACCATTTTTAAGTTATTTTTCCTTATCCAAACCCATTTTTGTCAAGTTCTAACCCCTTTTAAAGCATTTCTGGCCATTTCTATCCTATTTTGCCACGTTTCAACCCCTTGTAAGCCTATTTTTTTCCTTTCTTGCTAATTTTTGCCAAATTCTTTCCTGGTTTCAGTGTTTTTCGCTCATGTCTAACCCATTTTGCCCCATTTCTATCAAATTTAAAACAGTTTTTACCCCGTTTGCTATGCATTCTTGTTACTTTCTTAAACGTTTTAAGCCACTTTTGGCCATTACTAATACTCTTTTTAATTCCATTTTCTAAGTCGTTTTAAGCATTTTTTGGTTTCTTTTCCTAACCCAAATTTCTTAATTTCTAACCATTTTTAAGTTATTTTTCCCCTTTCCGAACCCATTCTTGTCAAGTTCTAACCCCTTTTAATCCATTTTTGGCAGTTTCTATCCTATTTTTGCCACGATTAAACTCCTTTTAAGCTTTTTTTTTCCTTGCTAATTTTTGCCCAATTCTTTCCTGGTTTCAGAGTTTTTCGCTCATGTCTAACCCATTTTTCCCCATTTCTATCAAATTTAAGCCAGTTTTTCCCCTGTTTTCTATGCATTCTTGTTACTTTCTTAAACGCTTTAAGCCACTTTTGGCCATTACTAACCCTTTTTTAATTTCCATTTTCTAAGTCGTTTTAAGCATTTTTTGGTTTCTTTTCCTAACCCAAATTTCTCAATTTCTAACCATTTTTAAGTTATTTTTCCTTGTTCCTAACCCATTTTTGTCAAGTTCTAACCCCTTTTAAAGCATTTCTGGCCATTTCTATTCTATTTTGCCACGTTTCAACCCCTTGTAAGCCTATTTTTTTCGTTCCTTGCTAATTTTTGCCAAATTCTTTCTTGGTTTCAGAGTTTTTCGCTCATGTCTAACCCATTTTGCCCCATTTCGATCAAATTTAAAACAGTTTTTCCCCCGTTTTCTATGCATTCTTGTTACTTTCTTAAACGCTTTAAGCCACTTTTGGCCATTACTAATACTCTTTTTAATTACATTTTCTAAGTCGTTTTAAGCATTTTTTGGTTTCTTTTCCTAACCCAAATTTCTCAATTTCTAACCATTTTTAAGTTATTTTTCCTTGTTCCTAACCCATTTTTGTCAAGTTCTAACCCCTTTTAAAGCATTTCTGGCCATTTCTATCCTATTTTGCCACGTTTCAACCCCTTGTAAGCCTATTTTTTTCGTTCCTTGCTAATTTTTGCCAAATTCTTTCTTGGTTTCAGAGTTTTTCGCTCATGTCTAACCCATTTTGCCCCATTTCGATCAAATTTAAAACAGTTTTTCCCCCGTTTTCTATGCATTCTTGTTACTTTCTTAAACGCTTTAAGCCACTTTTGGCCATTACTAATACTCTTTTTAATTACATTTTCTAAGTCGTTTTAAGCATTTTTTGGTTTCTTTTCCTAACCCAAATTTCTCAATTTCTAACCATTTTTAAGTTATTTTTCCCCTTTCCTAACCCATTTTTATCAAGTTCTAACCCCTTTTAATCCATTTTTGGCAGTTTCTATCCAATTTTTGCCACGTTTCAACCCCTTGTAAGCTTTTTATTTCTCCTTGCTAATTTTTGCCCAATTCTTTCCTGGTTTCAGAGTTTTTCGCTCATTTCTAACCCATTTTTCCCCATTTCTATCAAATTGAAACCTGTTTTAGCCCCGTTTGCTATGCATTCTTGTTACTTTCTTAAACGCTTTAAGCCACTTTTGGACATTACTAACCCTTTTTTAATTTCCATTTTCTAAGTCGTTTTAAGCATTTTTTGGTTTCTTTTCCTAACCCAAATTTCTCAATTTCTAACCATTTTTAAGTTATTTTTCCTTGTTCCTAACCCATTTTTGTCAAGTTCTAACCCCTTTTAAAGCATTTCTGGCCATTTCTATCCTATTTTGCCACGTTTCAACCCCTTGTAAGCCTATTTTTTTCCTTTCTTGCTAATTTTTGCCAAATTCTTTCCTGGTTTCAGTGTTTTTCGCTCATGTCTAACCCATTTTGCCCCATTTCTATCAAATTTAAAACAGTTTTTACCCCGTTTGCTATGCATTCTTGTTACTTTCTTAAACGTTTTAAGCCACTTTTGGCCATTACTAATACTCTTTTTAATTCCATTTTCTAAGTCGTTTTAAGCATTTTTTGGTTTCTTTTCCTAACCCAAATTTCTTAATTTCTAACCATTTTTAAGTTATTTTTCCCCTTTCCGAACCCATTCTTGTCAAGTTCTAACCCCTTTTAATCCATTTTTGGCAGTTTCTATCCTATTTTTGCCACGATTAAACTCCTTTTAAGCTTTTTTTTTCCTTGCTAATTTTTGCCCAATTCTTTCCTGGTTTCAGAGTTTTTCGCTCATGTCTAACCCATTTTTCCCCATTTCTATCAAATTTAAGCCAGTTTTTCCCCTGTTTTCTATGCATTCTTGTTACTTTCTTAAACGCTTTAAGCCACTTTTGGCCATTACTAACCCTTTTTTAATTTCCATTTTCTAAGTCGTTTTAAGCATTTTTTGGTTTCTTTTCCTAACCCAAATTTCTCAATTTCTAACCATTTTTAAGTTATTTTTCCTTGTTCCTAACCCATTTTTGTCAAGTTCTAACCCCTTTTAAGCATTTCTGGCCATTTCTATCCTATTTTGCCACGTTTCAACCCCTTGTAAGCCTATTTTTTTCGTTCCTTGCTAATTTTTGCCAAATTCTTTCTTGGTTTCAGAGTTTTTCGCTCATGTCTAACCCATTTTGCCCCATTTCGATCAAATTTAAAACAGTTTTTCCCCCGTTTTCTATGCATTCTTGTTACTTTCTTAAACGCTTTAAGCCACTTTTGGCCATTACTAATACTCTTTTTAATTACATTTTCTAAGTCGTTTTAAGCATTTTTTGGTTTCTTTTCCTAACCCAAATTTCTCAATTTCTAACCATTTTTAAGTTATTTTTCCTTGTTCCTAACCCATTTTTGTCAAGTTCTAACCCCTTTTAAAGCATTTCTGGCCATTTCTATCCTATTTTGCCACGTTTCAACCCCTTGTAAGCCTATTTTTTTCGTTCCTTGCTAATTTTTGCCAAATTCTTTCTTGGTTTCAGAGTTTTTCGCTCATGTCTAACCCATTTTGCCCCATTTCGATCAAATTTAAAACAGTTTTTCCCCCGTTTTCTATGCATTCTTGTTACTTTCTTAAACGCTTTAAGCCACTTTTGGCCATTACTAATACTCTTTTTAATTACATTTTCTAAGTCGTTTTAAGCATTTTTTGGTTTCTTTTCCTAACCCAAATTTCTCAATTTCTAACCATTTTTAAGTTATTTTTCCCCTTTCCTAACCCATTTTTATCAAGTTCTAACCCCTTTTAATCCATTTTTGGCAGTTTCTATCCAATTTTTGCCACGTTTCAACCCCTTGTAAGCTTTTTATTTCTCCTTGCTAATTTTTGCCCAATTCTTTCCTGGTTTCAGAGTTTTTCGCTCATTTCTAACCCATTTTTCCCCATTTCTATCAAATTGAAACCTGTTTTAGCCCCGTTTGCTATGCATTCTTGTTACTTTCTTAAACGCTTTAAGCCACTTTTGGACATTACTAACCCTTTTTTAATTTCCATTTTCTAAGTCGTTTTAAGCATTTTTTGGTTTCTTTTCCTAACCCAAATTTCTCAATTTCTAACCATTTTTAAGTTATTTTTCCTTGTTCCTAACCCATTTTTGTCAAGTTCTAACCCCTTTTAAAGCATTTCTGGCCATTTCTATCCTATTTTGCCACGTTTCAACCCCTTGTAAGCCTATTTTTTTCGTTCCTTGCTAATTTTTGCCAAATTCTTTCTTGGTTTCAGAGTTTTTCGCTCATGTCTAACCCATTTTGCCCCATTTCGATCAAATTTAAAACAGTTTTTCCCCCGTTTTCTATGCATTCTTGTTACTTTCTTAAACGCTTTAAGCCACTTTTGGCCATTACTAATACTCTTTTTAATTACATTTTCTAAGTCGTTTTAAGCATTTTTTGGTTTCTTTTCCTAACCCAAATTTCTCAATTTCTAACCATTTTTAAGTTATTTTTCCTTGTTCCTAACCCATTTTTGTCAAGTTCTAACCCCTTTTAAAGCATTTCTGGCCATTTCTATCCTATTTTGCCACGTTTCAACCCCTTGTAAGCCTATTTTTTTCGTTCCTTGCTAATTTTTGCCAAATTCTTTCTTGGTTTCAGAGTTTTTCGCTCATGTCTAACCCATTTTGCCCCATTTCGATCAAATTTAAAACAGTTTTTCCCCCGTTTTCTATGCATTCTTGTTACTTTCTTAAACGCTTTAAGCCACTTTTGGCCATTACTAATACTCTTTTTAATTACATTTTCTAAGTCGTTTTAAGCATTTTTTGGTTTCTTTTCCTAACCCAAATTTCTCAATTTCTAACCATTTTTAAGTTATTTTTCTCCTTTCCTAACCACCTTTTGTAAAGTTCTAACCCCTTTTAATCCATTTTTGGCAGTTTCTATCCTATTTTTGCCACGTTTCAACCCCTTGTAAGCTTTTTTTTTTCCATGCTAATTTTTGCCAAATTCTTTCCTGGTTTCAGAGTTTTTCGCTCATTTCTAACCCATTTTTCCCCATTTCTATCAAATTTAAACCGTTTTTTTCCTCGTTTTTATATGCATTCTTGTTACTTTCTTAAACGTTTTAAGCCACTTTTGGCCATTGCTAACCCTTTTTTTATTTCCATTTTCTAAGTCGTTTTAAGCATTTTTTGGTTTCTTTTCCTAACCCAAATTTCTCAATTTCTAACCATTTTTAAGTTATTTTTCCCCTTTCCTAACCCATTTTTATCAAGTTCTAACCCCTTTTAATCCATTTTTGGCAGTTTCTATCCAATTTTTGCCACGTTTCAACCCCTTGTAAGCTTTTTATTTCTCCTTGCTAATTTTTGCCCAATTCTTTCCTGGTTTCAGAGTTTTTCGCTCATTTCTAACCCATTTTTCCCCATTTCTATCAAATTGAAACCTGTTTTAGCCCCGTTTGCTATGCATTCTTGTTACTTTCTTAAACGCTTTAAGCCACTTTTGGACATTACTAACCCTTTTTTAATTTCCATTTTCTAAGTCGTTTTAAGCATTTTTTCGTTTCTTTTCCTAACCCAAATATCTCAATTTCTAACCATTTTTAAGTTATTTTTCCTTATCCAAACCCATTTTTGTCAAGTTCTAACCCCTTTTAAAGCATTTCTGGCCATTTCTATCCTATTTTGCCACGTTTCAACCCCTTGTAAGCCTATTTTTTTCCTTTCTTGCTAATTTTTGCCAAATTCTTTCCTGGTTTCAGTGTTTTTTGCTCATGTCTAACCCATTTTGCCCCATTTCTATCAAATTTAAAACAGTTTTTACCCCGTTTGCTATGCATTCTTGTTACTTTCTTAAACGTTTTAAGCCACTTTTGGCCATTACTAATACTCTTTTTAATTCCATTTTCTAAGTCGTTTTAAGCATTTTTTGGTTTCTTTTCCTAACCCAAATTTCTTAATTTCTAACCATTTTTAAGTTATTTTTCCCCTTTCCGAACCCATTCTTGTCAAGTTCTAACCCCTTTTAATCCATTTTTGGCAGTTTCTATCCTATTTTTGCCACGATTAAACTCCTTTTAAGCTTTTTTTTTCCTTGCTAATTTTTGCCCAATTCTTTCCTGGTTTCAGAGTTTTTCGCTCATGTCTAACCCATTTTTCCCCATTTCTATCAAATTTAAGCCAGTTTTTCCCCTGTTTTCTATGCATTCTTGTTACTTTCTTAAACGCTTTAAGCCACTTTTGGCCATTACTAACCCTTTTTTAATTTCCATTTTCTAAGTCGTTTTAAGCATTTTTTGGTTTCTTTTCCTAACCCAAATTTCTCAATTTCTAACCATTTTTAAGTTATTTTTCCTTGTTCCTAACCCATTTTTGTCAAGTTCTAACCCCTTTTAAAGCATTTCTGGCCATTTCTATCCTATTTTGCCACGTTTCAACCCCTTGTAAGCCTATTTTTTTCGTTCCTTGCTAATTTTTGCCAAATTCTTTCTTGGTTTCAGAGTTTTTCGCTCATGTCTAACCCATTTTGCCCCATTTCGATCAAATTTAAAACAGTTTTTCCCCCGTTTTCTATGCATTCTTGTTACTTTCTTAAACGCTTTAAGCCACTTTTGGCCATTACTAATACTCTTTTTAATTACATTTTCTAAGTCGTTTTAAGCATTTTTTGGTTTCTTTTCCTAACCCAAATTTCTCAATTTCTAACCATTTTTAAGTTATTTTTCCCCTTTCCTAACCCATTTTTATCAAGTTCTAACCCCTTTTAATCCATTTTTGGCAGTTTCTATCCAATTTTTGCCACGTTTCAACCCCTTGTAAGCTTTTTATTTCTCCTTGCTAATTTTTGCCCAATTCTTTCCTGGTTTCAGAGTTTTTCGCTCATTTCTAACCCATTTTTCCCCATTTCTATCAAATTGAAACCTGTTTTAGCCCCGTTTGCTATGCATTCTTGTTACTTTCTTAAACGCTTTAAGCCACTTTTGGACATTACTAACCCTTTTTTAATTTCCATTTTCTAAGTCGTTTTAAGCATTTTTTCGTTTCTTTTCCTAACCCAAATATCTCAATTTCTAACCATTTTTAAGTTATTTTTCCTTATCCAAACCCATTTTTGTCAAGTTCTAACCCCTTTTAAAGCATTTCTGGCCATTTCTATCCTATTTTGCCACGTTTCAACCCCTTGTAAGCCTATTTTTTTCCTTTCTTGCTAATTTTTGCCAAATTCTTTCCTGGTTTCAGTGTTTTTCGCTCATGTCTAACCCATTTTGCCCCATTTCTATCAAATTTAAAACAGTTTTTACCCCGTTTGCTATGCATTCTTGTTACTTTCTTAAACGTTTTAAGCCACTTTTGGCCATTACTAATACTCTTTTTAATTCCATTTTCTAAGTCGTTTTAAGCATTTTTTGGTTTCTTTTCCTAACCCAAATTTCTTAATTTCTAACCATTTTTAAGTTATTTTTCCCCTTTCCGAACCCATTCTTGTCAAGTTCTAACCCCTTTTAATCCATTTTTGGCAGTTTCTATCCTATTTTTGCCACGATTAAACTCCTTTTAAGCTTTTTTTTTCCTTGCTAATTTTTGCCCAATTCTTTCCTGGTTTCAGAGTTTTTCGCTCATGTCTAACCCATTTTTCCCCATTTCTATCAAATTTAAGCCAGTTTTTCCCCTGTTTTCTATGCATTCTTGTTACTTTCTTAAACGCTTTAAGCCACTTTTGGCCATTACTAACCCTTTTTTAATTTCCATTTTCTAAGTCGTTTTAAGCATTTTTTGGTTTCTTTTCCTAACCCAAATTTCTCAATTTCTAACCATTTTTAAGTTATTTTTCCTTGTTCCTAACCCATTTTTGTCAAGTTCTAACCCCTTTTAAAGCATTTCTGGCCATTTCTATTCTATTTTGCCACGTTTCAACCCCTTGTAAGCCTATTTTTTTCGTTCCTTGCTAATTTTTGCCAAATTCTTTCTTGGTTTCAGAGTTTTTCGCTCATGTCTAACCCATTTTGCCCCATTTCGATCAAATTTAAAACAGTTTTTCCCCCGTTTTCTATGCATTCTTGTTACTTTCTTAAACGCTTTAAGCCACTTTTGGCCATTACTAATACTCTTTTTAATTACATTTTCTAAGTCGTTTTAAGCATTTTTTGGTTTCTTTTCCTAACCCAAATTTCTCAATTTCTAACCATTTTTAAGTTATTTTTCCTTGTTCCTAACCCATTTTTGTCAAGTTCTAACCCCTTTTAAAGCATTTCTGGCCATTTCTATCCTATTTTGCCACGTTTCAACCCCTTGTAAGCCTATTTTTTTCGTTCCTTGCTAATTTTTGCCAAATTCTTTCTTGGTTTCAGAGTTTTTCGCTCATGTCTAACCCATTTTGCCCCATTTCGATCAAATTTAAAACAGTTTTTCCCCCGTTTTCTATGCATTCTTGTTACTTTCTTAAACGCTTTAAGCCACTTTTGGCCATTACTAATACTCTTTTTAATTACATTTTCTAAGTCGTTTTAAGCATTTTTTGGTTTCTTTTCCTAACCCAAATTTCTCAATTTCTAACCATTTTTAAGTTATTTTTCCCCTTTCCTAACCCATTTTTATCAAGTTCTAACCCCTTTTAATCCATTTTTGGCAGTTTCTATCCAATTTTTGCCACGTTTCAACCCCTTGTAAGCTTTTTATTTCTCCTTGCTAATTTTTGCCCAATTCTTTCCTGGTTTCAGAGTTTTTCGCTCATTTCTAACCCATTTTTCCCCATTTCTATCAAATTGAAACCTGTTTTAGCCCCGTTTGCTATGCATTCTTGTTACTTTCTTAAACGCTTTAAGCCACTTTTGGACATTACTAACCCTTTTTTAATTTCCATTTTCTAAGTCGTTTTAAGCATTTTTTGGTTTCTTTTCCTAACCCAAATTTCTCAATTTCTAACCATTTTTAAGTTATTTTTCCTTGTTCCTAACCCATTTTTGTCAAGTTCTAACCCCTTTTAAAGCATTTCTGGCCATTTCTATCCTATTTTGCCACGTTTCAACCCCTTGTAAGCCTATTTTTTTCGTTCCTTGCTAATTTTTGCCAAATTCTTTCTTGGTTTCAGAGTTTTTCGCTCATGTCTAACCCATTTTGCCCCATTTCGATCAAATTTAAAACAGTTTTTCCCCCGTTTTCTATGCATTCTTGTTACTTTCTTAAACGCTTTAAGCCACTTTTGGCCATTACTAATACTCTTTTTAATTACATTTTCTAAGTCGTTTTAAGCATTTTTTGGTTTCTTTTCCTAACCCAAATTTCTCAATTTCTAACCATTTTTAAGTTATTTTTCCTTGTTCCTAACCCATTTTTGTCAAGTTCTAACCCCTTTTAAAGCATTTCTGGCCATTTCTATCCTATTTTGCCACGTTTCAACCCCTTGTAAGCCTATTTTTTTCGTTCCTTGCTAATTTTTGCCAAATTCTTTCTTGGTTTCAGAGTTTTTCGCTCATGTCTAACCCATTTTGCCCCATTTCGATCAAATTTAAAACAGTTTTTCCCCCGTTTTCTATGCATTCTTGTTACTTTCTTAAACGCTTTAAGCCACTTTTGGCCATTACTAATACTCTTTTTAATTACATTTTCTAAGTCGTTTTAAGCATTTTTTGGTTTCTTTTCCTAACCCAAATTTCTCAATTTCTAACCATTTTTAAGTTATTTTTCTCCTTTCCTAACCACCTTTTGTAAAGTTCTAACCCCTTTTAATCCATTTTTGGCAGTTTCTATCCTATTTTTGCCACGTTTCAACCCCTTGTAAGCTTTTTTTTTTCCATGCTAATTTTTGCCAAATTCTTTCCTGGTTTCAGAGTTTTTCGCTCATTTCTAACCCATTTTTCCCCATTTCTATCAAATTTAAACCGTTTTTTTCCTCGTTTTTATATGCATTCTTGTTACTTTCTTAAACGTTTTAAGCCACTTTTGGCCATTGCTAACCCTTTTTTTATTTCCATTTTCTAAGTCGTTTTAAGCATTTTTTGGTTTCTTTTCCTAACCCAAATTTCTCAATTTCTAACCATTTTTAAGTTATTTTTCCCCTTTCCTAACCCATTTTTATCAAGTTCTAACCCCTTTTAATCCATTTTTGGCAGTTTCTATCCAATTTTTGCCACGTTTCAACCCCTTGTAAGCTTTTTATTTCTCCTTGCTAATTTTTGCCCAATTCTTTCCTGGTTTCAGAGTTTTTCGCTCATTTCTAACCCATTTTTCCCCATTTCTATCAAATTGAAACCTGTTTTAGCCCCGTTTGCTATGCATTCTTGTTACTTTCTTAAACGCTTTAAGCCACTTTTGGACATTACTAACCCTTTTTTAATTTCCATTTTCTAAGTCGTTTTAAGCATTTTTTCGTTTCTTTTCCTAACCCAAATATCTCAATTTCTAACCATTTTTAAGTTATTTTTCCTTATCCAAACCCATTTTTGTCAAGTTCTAACCCCTTTTAAAGCATTTCTGGCCATTTCTATCCTATTTTGCCACGTTTCAACCCCTTGTAAGCCTATTTTTTTCCTTTCTTGCTAATTTTTGCCAAATTCTTTCCTGGTTTCAGTGTTTTTCGCTCATGTCTAACCCATTTTGCCCCATTTCTATCAAATTTAAAACAGTTTTTACCCCGTTTGCTATGCATTCTTGTTACTTTCTTAAACGTTTTAAGCCACTTTTGGCCATTACTAATACTCTTTTTAATTCCATTTTCTAAGTCGTTTTAAGCATTTTTTGGTTTCTTTTCCTAACCCAAATTTCTTAATTTCTAACCATTTTTAAGTTATTTTTCCCCTTTCCGAACCCATTCTTGTCAAGTTCTAACCCCTTTTAATCCATTTTTGGCAGTTTCTATCCTATTTTTGCCACGATTAAACTCCTTTTAAGCTTTTTTTTTCCTTGCTAATTTTTGCCCAATTCTTTCCTGGTTTCAGAGTTTTTCGCTCATGTCTAACCCATTTTTCCCCATTTCTATCAAATTTAAGCCAGTTTTTCCCCTGTTTTCTATGCATTCTTGTTACTTTCTTAAACGCTTTAAGCCACTTTTGGCCATTACTAACCCTTTTTTAATTTCCATTTTCTAAGTCGTTTTAAGCATTTTTTGGTTTCTTTTCCTAACCCAAATTTCTCAATTTCTAACCATTTTTAAGTTATTTTTCCTTGTTCCTAACCCATTTTTGTCAAGTTCTAACCCCTTTTAAAGCATTTCTGGCCATTTCTATTCTATTTTGCCACGTTTCAACCCCTTGTAAGCCTATTTTTTTCGTTCCTTGCTAATTTTTGCCAAATTCTTTCTTGGTTTCAGAGTTTTTCGCTCATGTCTAACCCATTTTGCCCCATTTCGATCAAATTTAAAACAGTTTTTCCCCCGTTTTCTATGCATTCTTGTTACTTTCTTAAACGCTTTAAGCCACTTTTGGCCATTACTAATACTCTTTTTAATTACATTTTCTAAGTCGTTTTAAGCATTTTTTGGTTTCTTTTCCTAACCCAAATTTCTCAATTTCTAACCATTTTTAAGTTATTTTTCCTTGTTCCTAACCCATTTTTGTCAAGTTCTAACCCCTTTTAAAGCATTTCTGGCCATTTCTATCCTATTTTGCCACGTTTCAACCCCTTGTAAGCCTATTTTTTTCCTTCCTTGCTAATTTTTGCCAAATTCTTTCTTGGTTTCAGAGTTTTTCGCTCATGTCTAACCCATTTTGCCCCATTTCGATCAAATTTAAAACAGTTTTTCCCCCGTTTTCTATGCATTCTTGTTACTTTCTTAAACGCTTTAAGCCACTTTTGGCCATTACTAATACTCTTTTTAATTACATTTTCTAAGTCGTTTTAAGCATTTTTTGGTTTCTTTTCCTAACCCAAATTTCTCAATTTCTAACCATTTTTAAGTTATTTTTCCCCTTTCCTAACCCATTTTTATCAAGTTCTAACCCCTTTTAATCCATTTTTGGCAGTTTCTATCCAATTTTTGCCACGTTTCAACCCCTTGTAAGCTTTTTATTTCTCCTTGCTAATTTTTGCCCAATTCTTTCCTGGTTTCAGAGTTTTTCGCTCATTTCTAACCCATTTTTCCCCATTTCTATCAAATTGAAACCTGTTTTAGCCCCGTTTGCTATGCATTCTTGTTACTTTCTTAAACGCTTTAAGCCACTTTTGGACATTACTAACCCTTTTTTAATTTCCATTTTCTAAGTCGTTTTAAGCATTTTTTGGTTTCTTTTCCTAACCCAAATTTCTCAATTTCTAACCATTTTTAAGTTATTTTTCCTTGTTCCTAACCCATTTTTGTCAAGTTCTAACCCCTTTTAAAGCATTTCTGGCCATTTCTATCCTATTTTGCCACGTTTCAACCCCTTGTAAGCCTATTTTTTTCGTTCCTTGCTAATTTTTGCCAAATTCTTTCTTGGTTTCAGAGTTTTTCGCTCATGTCTAACCCATTTTGCCCCATTTCGATCAAATTTAAAACAGTTTTTCCCCCGTTTTCTATGCATTCTTGTTACTTTCTTAAACGCTTTAAGCCACTTTTGGCCATTACTAATACTTTTTTTAATTACATTTTCTAAGTCGTTTTAAGCATTTTTTGGTTTCTTTTCCTAACCCAAATTTCTCAATTTCTAACCATTTTTAAGTTATTTTTCCTTGTTCCTAACCCATTTTTGTCAAGTTCTAACCCCTTTTAAAGCATTTCTGGCCATTTCTATCCTATTTTGCCACGTTTCAACCCCTTGTAAGCCTATTTTTTTCGTTCCTTGCTAATTTTTGCCAAATTCTTTCTTGGTTTCAGAGTTTTTCGCTCATGTCTAACCCATTTTGCCCCATTTCGATCAAATTTAAAACAGTTTTTCCCCCGTTTTCTATGCATTCTTGTTACTTTCTTAAACGCTTTAAGCCACTTTTGGCCATTACTAATACTCTTTTTAATTACATTTTCTAAGTCGTTTTAAGCATTTTTTGGTTTCTTTTCCTAACCCAAATTTCTCAATTTCTAACCATTTTTAAGTTATTTTTCTCCTTTCCTAACCACCTTTTGTAAAGTTCTAACCCCTTTTAATCCATTTTTGGCAGTTTCTATCCTATTTTTGCCACGTTTCAACCCCTTGTAAGCTTTTTTTTTTCCATGCTAATTTTTGCCAAATTCTTTCCTGGTTTCAGAGTTTTTCGCTCATTTCTAACCCATTTTTCCCCATTTCTATCAAATTTAAACCGTTTTTTTCCTCGTTTTTATATGCATTCTTGTTACTTTCTTAAACGTTTTAAGCCACTTTTGGCCATTGCTAACCCTTTTTTTATTTCCATTTTCTAAGTCGTTTTAAGCATTTTTTGGTTTCTTTTCCTAACCCAAATTTCTCAATTTCTAACCATTTTTAAGTTATTTTTCCCCTTTCCTAACCCATTTTTATCAAGTTCTAACCCCTTTTAATCCATTTTTGGCAGTTTCTATCCAATTTTTGCCACGTTTCAACCCCTTGTAAGCTTTTTATTTCTCCTTGCTAATTTTTGCCCAATTCTTTCCTGGTTTCAGAGTTTTTCGCTCATTTCTAACCCATTTTCCCCATTTCTATCAAATTGAAACCTGTTTTAGCCCCGTTTGCTATGCATTCTTGTTACTTTCTTAAACGCTTTAAGCCACTTTTGGACATTACTAACCCTTTTTTAATTTCCATTTTCTAAGTCGTTTTAAGCATTTTTTCGTTTCTTTTCCTAACCCAAATATCTCAATTTCTAACCATTTTTAAGTTATTTTTCCTTATCCAAACCCATTTTTGTCAAGTTCTAACCCCTTTTAAAGCATTTCTGGCCATTTCTATCCTATTTTGCCACGTTTCAACCCCTTGTAAGCCTATTTTTTTCCTTTCTTGCTAATTTTTGCCAAATTCTTTCCTGGTTTCAGTGTTTTTCGCTCATGTCTAACCCATTTTGCCCCATTTCTATCAAATTTAAAACAGTTTTTACCCCGTTTGCTATGCATTCTTGTTACTTTCTTAAACGTTTTAAGCCACTTTTGGCCATTACTAATACTCTTTTTAATTCCATTTTCCTAAGTCGTTTTAAGCATTTTTTGGTTTCTTTTCCTAACCCAAATTTCTTAATTTCTAACCATTTTTAAGTTATTTTTCCCCTTTCCGAACCCATTCTTGTCAAGTTCTAACCCCTTTTAATCCATTTTTGGCAGTTTCTATCCTATTTTTGCCACGATTAAACTCCTTTTAAGCTTTTTTTTTTCCTTGCTAATTTTTGCCCAATTCTTTCCTGGTTTCAGAGTTTTTCGCTCATGTCTAACCCATTTTTCCCCATTTCTATCAAATTTAAGCCAGTTTTTCCCCTGTTTTCTATGCATTCTTGTTACTTTCTTAAACGCTTTAAGCCACTTTTGGCCATTACTAACCCTTTTTTAATTTCCATTTTCTAAGTCGTTTTAAGCATTTTTTGGTTTCTTTTCCTAACCCAAATTTCTCAATTTCTAACCATTTTTAAGTTATTTTTCCTTGTTCCTAACCCATTTTTGTCAAGTTCTAACCCCTTTTAAAGCATTTCTGGCCATTTCTATCCTATTTTGCCACGTTTCAACCCCTTGTAAGCCTATTTTTTTCGTTCCTTGCTAATTTTTGCCAAATTCTTTCTTGGTTTCAGAGTTTTTCGCTCATGTCTAACCCATTTTGCCCCATTTCGATCAAATTTAAAACAGTTTTTCCCCCCGTTTTCTATGCATTCTTGTTACTTTCTTAAACGCTTTAAGCCACTTTTGGCCATTACTAATACTCTTTTTAATTACATTTTCTAAGTCGTTTTAAGCATTTTTTGGTTTCTTTTCCTAACCCAAATTTCTCAATTTCTAACCATTTTTAAGTTATTTTTCCCCTTTCCTAACCCATTTTTGTCAAGTTCTAACCCCTTTTAATCCATTTTTGGCAGTTTCTATCCTATTTTTGCCACGTTTCAACCCTTTGTAAGCTTTTTTTTTCTCCTTGCTAATTTTTGCCCAATTCTTTCCTGGTTTCAGAGTTTTTTGCTCATTTCTAACACATTTTTCCCCATTTCTATCAAATTGAAACCGGTTTCCCCCCCGTTTGCTATGCATTTTTGTTACTTTCTTAAACGATTTAAGCCACTTTTGGCCATTACTAACCCTTTTTTTTATTTCCATTTTCTAAGTAGTCTTAAGCATTTTTTGGTTTCTTTTCCTAACCCAAAATTTCTCAATTTCTAACCATTTTTAAGTTATTTTTCCCCTTTCCTAACCCATTTTTGTCAAGTTCTAACCCCTTTTAATCCATTTTTGGCAGTTTCTATCCTATTTTTGCCACGTTTAAACACCTTTTAAGCTTTTTTTTTTCTCCTTGCTAATTTTTGCCCAATTCTTTCCTGGTTTCAGAGTTTTTCGCTCATTTCTAACCCATTTTTCCCCATCACTATCAAATTTAAACCGGTTTCCCCCCCGTTTGCAATGCATTTTTGTTACTTGCCCATTTGTTTTGAGCCACTTATGGCCATTGCTAACTCTTTTTTTATTTCCATTTTCTAAGTCGTTTTAAGCATTTTTTGGTTTCTTTTCCTAACCCAAATTTCTCAATTTCTAACCATTTTTAAGTTATTTTTCCCCTTTCCTAACCCATTTTTGTCAAGTTCTAACCCCTTTTAAACCATTTCTGGCAGTTTCTATCCTATTTTTGCCACGTTTCAGCCCGTTTTAGGGTGGTTTTTTTCCTTTTCTTACTTTTTTTGGCCAATTCTTTCCTGGTTTCAGTGTTTTACCTCCCTTTTTTAACCCATTTTTCCCCATTTCTAACAAACTTAAGCCTATTTTTTCCCCCGTTTGCTATGCATTCTTGTCACTTTCCTAAACGTTTTAAGCCACTTTTGGCCATTACTAACCCTTTTTTTATTTCCATTTTCTAAGTCGTTTTAAGCATTTTTTTGGTTTCTTTTCCTAACTCAAATTTCTCAATTTCTAACCATTTTTTAGTTATTTTTCCCCTTTCCTAACCCACTTTTGTCAAGTTCTACCCCCTTTTACTCCATTTTTGGCAGTTTCTATCCTATTTTTGCCACGTTTCACCCCCTTTTAAGCTTTTTTTTTTCCATGCTAATTTTTCCCAATTCTTTCCTGGTTTCAGAGTTTTTCGCTCATTTCTAACCCATTTTTCCCCATTTCTATCAAATTGAAGCCAGTTTTTCCCTCGTTTGCTATGCATTCTTGTTACTTTCTTAAACGCTTTAAGCCACTTTTGGCCATTACTAACCCTCTTTTTATTTCCATTTTCTAATTCGTTTTAAGCATTTTTTGGTTTCGTTTCCTAACCAGGATTTCTCAATTTCTAAGCATTTTTAAGTTATTTTTCCCCTTTCCTAACCCACTTTTGTCAAGTTCTAACCCCTTTTACTCCAGTTTTAACTGTTTCTACCCTATTTTTGCCACGTTTCAACGCCTTGCAAGCTTTTATTTTCCATTCTAATTTTTGACCATTTTTTTCCTGGTTTCCGAGTTTTTCCCTCATTTCTAACCCATTTTTCCCCATTCCTATCAAATTTAAACCAGTTTTTCCCTCGTTTGCTATGCATTCTTGTTACTTTCTTAAACGTTTTAAGCCACTTTTGGCCATTACTAGCTCTTTTTTTATTTCCATTTTCTAAGTCGTTTTAAGCATTTTTAGGTTTCTTTTCCTAACCCAAATTTCTCAATTTATAACCATTTTTAAGTTATTTTTCCCCTTTCCTAACTTATTTTTGTCAAGTTCTAACCCCTTTTAAACCATTTCTGGCAGTTTCTATCGTATTTTTGCCACGTTTCAACCCATTTTAAGCTTTTTTTTTCTTTCCTTGCTTATTTTTGCCCAATTCTTTCCTGATTTCAGAGATTTTCCCTCGTTTCTAACACATTTTTCCACACTTCTATCAAATTGAAACCGGTTTCCCCCCCGTTTGCTATGCATTCTTGTTACTTTCTTAAACGTTTTAAGCCACTTTTGGCCATTACTAGCTCTTTTTTTATTTCCATTTTCTAAGTCGTTTTAAGCATTTTTAGGTTTCTTTTCCTAACACATATTTCTCAATTTCTAACCATTTTTAAGATATTTTTCCCCTTTCCTAACCCATATTTGTCAAGTTCTAACCCCTTTAAAACCATTTCTGGTCATTTTTATCGTATTTTTGCCACGTTTCAACCCATTTTAACGCGTTTTTTTCCTTTTCTTGCTCATTTTTGCCCATTTCTTACCTATTTTCAGAGTTTTTCCTCCATTTTTAACCCATTTTTGCCCATTTCTGACAAACTTAAGCCTATTCTTTCCCCCGTTGGCTATGCATTCGTGTTACGTTCTTAAACGTTTTATGCCACTTTTGCCCATTACTAACCCATTTTTTAATTTCCATTTTCTAAGTCGTTTTAAGCATTTTTTGGTTTCTTTTCCTAACCCAAATTTCTCAATTTCTATCCATTTTTAAGTTATTTTTCCCCTTTCCTAACTCATTTTTGTCAAGTTCTAACCCCTTTTAATCCATTTTTGGCAGTGTCTATCCTATTTTTGCCACGTTTCAACCCCTTGTAAGCTTTTTTTTTTTCCATGCTAATTTTTGCCAAATTCTTTCCTGGTTTCAGAGTTTTTTGCACATTTCTAACCCATTTTTCCCCATTTCTATCAAATTGAAACCGGTTTTTCCCCCGTTTGCTGTGCATTCTTGTTACTTTCTTAAACGTTTTATGCCACTTTTGCCCATTACTAACCCTTTTTTTAATTTCCATTTTCTAAGTAGTTTTAAGCATTTTTTGGTTTCTTTTCCTAACCCAAATTTCTCAATTTCTGACCATTTTTAAGTTATTTTTCCCCTTTCCTAACCCATTTTTGTCAATTTCTAACCCCTTTTAAACCATTTCTGGCAGTTTCTACCCTATTTTTGCCACGTTTCAACCCATTTTAAGCTTTTTTTTCTTTCCTTGCTTATTTTTGCCCCATTCTTGACTGATTTCAGAGATTTTCCCCATTTCTAACACATTTTTCCCCATTTCTATCAAATTGAAACTGGTTTCCCCCCCGTTTGCTATGCATTCTTGCTACTTTCTTAAACGTTTTAAGCCACTTTTGGCCATAACTAGCTCTTTTTTTATTTCCATTTTCTAAGTCGTTTTAAGCATTTTTTGGTTTCTTTTCCTAACACATATTTCTCAATTTCTAACCATTTTTAAGTTATTTTTCCCTTTCCTAACCCACTTTTGTCAAGTTCTAACCCCTTTAAAACCATTTCTGGTCATTTTTATCGTATTTTTGCCCCGTTTCAACCCATTTTAACGCGTTTTTTTCCTTTTCTTGCTAATTTTTGCCCATTTCCTTCCTAGTTTCAGAGTTTTTCCTCCCTTTTTAACCCATTTTTGCCCATTTCTTACAAACTTAAGCCTATTCTTTCCCCCGTTGGCTATGCATTCTTGTTACTTTCTTAAACGTTTTAAGCCACTTTTGGCCATTGCTAACCGTTTTTTTATTTCCATTTTCTAAGTCGTTTTAAGCATTTTTTGCTTTCTTTTCCTAACCCAAATTTCTCAAATTCTAACAATTTAAAGTTATTTTTCCCCTTTCCTAACCCATTTTTGTCAAGTTCTAACCCCTTTTAATCCATTTTTGGCAGTTTCTATCCTATTTTTGCCACGTTTAAACTCCTTTTAAGCTTTTTTTTTCCTTGCTAATTTTTGCCCAATTCTTTCCTGGTTTCAGAGTTTTTCGCTCATTTCTAACCCATTTTTCCCCATTACTCTCAAATTTAAACCAGTTTTCCCTCGTTTGCTCTGCATTCTTGTTACTTTCTAATATGTTTTAAGCAACTTTTGGCCATTACTAACCCTTTTTTTATTTCCATTTTCTAAGTCGTCTTAAGCATTTTGGGGTTTCTTTTCCTAACCCAAATTTCTCAATTTCTAACCATTTTTTAAGTTATTTTCCCCCTTTCCTAACTCATTTTTGTCAAGTTCTAACCCTTTTAATCCATTTTTGGCAGTTTCTATCCTATTTTTGCCACGTTTCAACCCCTTTTAAGCTTTTTTTTTTTCCATGCTAATTTTTGCCCAATTCTTTCCTGGTTTCAGAGTTTTTCGCTCATTTCTAACCCATTTTTCCCCATTTCTATCGAATTTAAAACAGTTTTTCCCCCGTTTGCTATGCATTCGTGTTACTTTCTTAAACGCTTTAAGCCACTTTTGGCCATTACTAATCCTCTTTATAATCCCATTTTCTAAGTCGTTTTAAGCATTTTTTCGTTTCTTTTCTTAACCCATATTTCTCAATTTCTAACCATTTTTAAGTTATTGTTCCCCTTTCCTAACCCATTTTTGTCAAGTTCTAACCCCTTTTAAAGCAGTTCTGGAAGTTTCTATCCCATTTTTGCCACGTTTCAACCCCTTTTAAGCTTTTTTTTTCCTTGCTAATTTTTGCCCAATTCTTTCCTGGTTTCAGAGTTTTTCGCTCATTTCTAACCCATTTTTCCCCATTTCTATCAAATTTAAACCGGTTTTTCCCTTGTTTGCTATGCATTCTTGTTCCTTTCTTAAACGTTTTTATGCCACTTTTGGCCATTGCTAACCCTTTTTTATTTCCATTTTCTAAGTCGTTTTAAGCATTTTTTGGTTTCTTTTCCTAACCCAAATTTCTCAATTTCTAACCATTTTTAAGTTATTTTTCCCCTTTACTAACCCATTTTTGTCAAGTTCTAACCCCTTTTAAAGCATTTCTGGACATTTCTATCCTACTTTTTCCGCGTTTCAACCCCTTTTAAACTTTTTTTTTTTCTCCTTCCTAATTTTTGCCCACTTCTTTCCTGGTTTCAGAGTTTTTCGCTCATTTCTAATTAATTTTTCCCCATTTCTATCAAATTTAAACCGGTTTTTCTCTTGTTTGCTATGCATTCTTGTTACTTTCTTAAACGTTTTATGCACTTTTGGCCATTGCTAACCCTTTTTTTATTTCCCATTTTTCTAAGTCGTTTTAAGCATTTTTGGTTTCGTTTCCTAACCCAAAATTTCTCAATTGCTAACCATTTTTAAGTTATTTTTCCCCTTTCCTAACCCATTTTTGTCAAGTTCTAACCCCTTTTAAAGCATTTCTGGCCATTTCTATCCTTTTTTTGCCACATTTAAACTCCTTTTAAGCTTTTTTTTTCCTTGCTAATTTTTGCCCAATTCTTTCCTGGTTTCAGAGTTTTTCGCTCATTTCTAACCCATTTTTCCCCATTTCTCTCAAATTTAAACCGGTTTTCCCCCGTTTGCTATGCATTCTTGTTACTTTCTAATATGTTTTAAGCAACTTTTGGCCATTACTAACCCTTTTTTTATTTCCATTTTCTAAGTCGTTTTAAGCATTTTTTCGTTTCTTTTCCTAACCCAAATTTCTCAATTTCTAACCATTTTTAAGTTATTTTTCCCTTTTCCTAACCCATTTTTGTCAAGTTCTAACCCCTTTTAAAGCATTTTTGGCAGTTTCTATCCTATTTTTGCCACGTTTCAAGCCCTTGTAAGCTTTTTTTTTCTCCTTGCTAATTTTTGCCAAATTCTTTCCTGGTTTCAGAGTTTTTCGCTCATTTCTAACCCATTTTTCCCCATTTCTATCAAATTTAAACCAGTTTTCCCCCCGTTTGCTATGAAATCTTGTTATTTTCTTAAACGTTTTAAGACACTTTTGGCCATTACTAACCCTTTTTTTTATTTCCATTTTCTAAGTCGTTTTAAGCATTTTTTGGTTTCTTTTCCTAACCCAAATTTCTCAATTTCTAACCATTTTTAAGTTTTTTTTCCCCTTTACTAACCCATTTTTGTCAAGTTCTAACCCCTTTTAAAGCAATTCTGGACATTTCTATCCTACTTTTTCCGCGTTTCAACCCCTTTTAAACTTTTTTTTTCTCCTTCCTAATTTTTGACCACTTCTTTCCTGGTTTCAGAGTTTTTCGCTCATTTCTAACGCATTTTTCCCCATTTCTATCAAATTTAAACCTGTTTTTCCCTCGTTTGCTATGCATTCTTGTTACTCTCTTAAGCGTTTTAAGCCACATTTGGCCATTACTAACCCTTTTTTTATTTCCATTTTCTAATTCGTTTTAAGCATTTTTTGGTTTCTTTTCCTAACCCAAATTTCTCAATTTCTAACCATTTTTAAGTTATTTTTCCCTTTCCTAACCCATTTTTGTCAAGTTCTAACCCCTTTTAAACCATTTCTGGCCATTTCTATCCTATTTTTTTCCGGGTTTCAACCCCTTTTAAACTTTTTTTTTTCTCCTTCCTAATTTTTGCCCAATTCTTTCCTGGTTTCAGAATTTTTTGCTCATTTCTAACCCATTTTTCCCCATTTCTATCGAATTTAAAACAGTTTTTTCCTCGTTTGCTATGCATTCTTGTTACTTTCTTAAACGCTTTAAGCCACCTTTGGCGATTACTAATCCTCTTTATAATCCCATTTTCTAAGTCGTTTTAAGCATTTTTTCGTTTCTTTTCTTATACCCATATTTCTCAATTTCTAACCATTTTTAAGTTATTGTTTCCCTTTCCTAACCCATTTTTGTCAAGTTCTAACCCCTTTTAAAGCAGTTCTGGAAGTTTCTATCCCATTTTTGCCACGTTTCAACCCCTTTTAAGCTTTTTTTTTTCCTTGCTAATTTTTGCCCAATTCTTTCCTGGTTTCAGAGTTTTTCGCTCATTTCTAACCCATTTTTCCCCATTTCTATCAAATTTTAAACCAGTTTCCCCCCCGTTTGCTATGCATTCTTGTTACTTTCTTAAACGTTTTATGCCACTTTTGGCCATTGCTAACCCTTTTTTTATTTCCATTTTCTAAGTCGTTTTAAGCATTTTTTGGTTTCTTTTCCTAACCCAAATTTCTCAATTTCTAACCATTTTTAAGTTATTTTTCCCCTTTACTAACCCATTTTTGTCAAGTTCTAACCCCTTTTAAAGCATTTCTGGACATTTCTATCCTACTTTTTCCGCGTTTCAACCCCTTTTAAACTTTTTTTTTTCTCCTTCCTAATTTTTGCCCACTTCTTTCCTGGTTTCAGAGTTTTTCGCTCATTTCTAACCAATTTTTCCCCATTTCTATCAAATTTAAACCGGTTTTTTCTCTTGTTTGCTATGCATTCTTGTTACTTTCTTAAACGTTTTATGCCACTTTTGGCCATTGCTAACCCTTTTTTTATTTCCATTTTCTAAGTCGTTTTAAGCATTTTTTGGTTTCGTTTCCTAACCCAAATTTCTCAATTGCTAACCATTTTTAAGTTATTTTTCCCCTTTCCTAACCCATTTTTGTCAAGTTCTAACCCTTTTAAAGCATTTCTGGCCATTTCTATCCTTTTTTTGCCACATTTAAACTCCTTTTAAGCTTTTTTTTTCCTTGCTAATTTTTGCCCAATTCTTTCCTGGTTTCAGAGTTTTTCGCTCATTTCTAACCCATTTTTCCCCATTTCTCTCAAATTTAAACCGGTTTTCCCCCGTTTGCTATGCATTCTTGTTACTTTCTAATATGTTTCAAGCAACTTTTGGCCATTACTAACCCTTTTTTTATTTCCATTTTCTAAGTCGTTTTAAGCATTTTTTCGTTTCTTTTCCTAACCCAAATTTCTCAATTTCTAACCATTTTTAAGTTATTTTTCCCTTTTCCTAACCCATTTTTGTCAAGTTCTAACCCCTTTAAAGCATTTTTGGCAGTTTCTATCCTATTTTTGCCACGTTTCAAGCCCTTGTAAGCTTTTTTTTTCTCCTTGCTAATTTTTGCCAAATTCTTTCCTGGTTTCAGAGTTTTTCGCTCATTTCTAACCCATTTTTCCCCATTTCTATCAAATTTAAACCAGTTTTCCCCCCGTTTGCTATGAAATCTTGTTATTTTCTTAAACGTTTTAAGACACTTTTGGCCATTACTAACCTTTTTTTTATTTCCATTTTCTAAGTCGTTTTAAGCATTTTTTGGTTTCTTTTCCTAACCCAAATTTCTCAATTTCTAACCATTTTTAAGTTTTTTTTCCCCTTTACTAACCCATTTTTGTCAAGTTCTAACCCCTTTTAAAGCAATTCTGGACATTTCTATCCTACTTTTCCGCGTTTCAACCCCTTTTAAACTTTTTTTTTCTCCTTCCTAATTTTTGACCACTTCTTTCCTGGTTTCAGAGTTTTTCGCTCATTTCTAACGCATTTTTCCCCATTTCTATCAAATTTAAACCTGTTTTTCCCTCGTTTGCTATGCATTCTTGTTACTCTCTTAAGCGTTTTAAGCCACTTTTGGCCATTACTAACCCTTTTTTTATTTCCATTTTCTAATTCGTTTTAAGCATTTTTTGGTTTCTTTTCCTAACCCAAATTTCTCAATTTCTAACCATTTTTAAGTTATTTTTCCCTTTCCTAACCCATTTTTGTCAAGTTCTAACCCCTTTTAAACCATTTCTGGCCATTTCTATCCTATTTTTTTCCGGGTTTCAACCCCTTTTAAACTTTTTTTTTTCTCCTTCCTAATTTTTGCCCAATTCTTTCCTGGTTTCAGAATTTTTTGCTCATTTCTAACCCATTTTTCCCATTTCTATCGAATTTAAAACAGTTTTTTCCTCGTTTGCTATGCATTCTTGTTACTTTCTTAAACGCTTTAAGCCACCTTTGGCGATTACTAATCCTCTTTATAATCCCATTTTCTAAGTCGTTTTAAGCATTTTTTCGTTTCTTTTCTTATACCCATATTTCTCAATTTCTAACCATTTTTAAGTTATTGTTTCCCTTTCCTAACCCATTTTTGTCAAGTTCTAACCCCTTTTAAAGCAGTTCTGGAAGTTTCTATCCCATTTTTGCCACGTTTCAACCCCTTTTAAGCTTTTTTTTTTCCTTGCTAATTTTTGCCCAATTCTTTCCTGGTTTCAGAGTTTTTCGCTCATTTCTAACCCATTTTTCCCCATTTCTATCAAATTTAAACCAGTTTCCCCCCGTTTGCTATGCATTCTTGTTACTTTCTTAAACGTTTTATGCCACTTTTGGCCATTGCTAACCCTTTTTTATTTCCATTCTCTAAGTCGTTTTAAGCATTTTTGGTTTCTTTTCCTAACCCAAATTTCTCAATTTCTAACCATTTTTAAGTTATTTTTCCCCTTTACTAACCATTTTGTCAAGTTCTAACCCCTTTTAAATCATTTCTGGCCATTTCTATCCTACTTTTTCCGCGTTTCAACCTTTTTTTAAACTTTTTTTTTCTCCTTCCTAATTTTTGCCCAATTCTTTCCTGGTTTCAGAGTTTTTCGCTCATTTCTAACCCATTTTTCCCCATTTCTATCAAATTTAAACCGGTTTTTCCCTTGTTTGCTATGCATTCTTGTTACTTTCTTAAACGTTTTATGCCACTTTTGGCCATTGCTAACCCTTTTTTTATTTCCATTTTCTAAGTCGTTTTAAGCATTTTTTGGTTTCGTTTCCTAACCCAAATTTCTCAATTGCTAACCATTTTTAAGTTATTTTTCCCCTTTCCTAACCCATTTTTGTCAAGTTCTAACCCCTTTTAAAGCATTTCTGGCCATTTCTATCCTTTTTTTGCCACATTTAAACTCCTTTTAAGCTTTTTTTTTCCTTGCTAATTTTTGCCCAATTCTTTCCTGGTTTCAGAGTTTTTCGCTCATTTCTAACCCATTTTTCCCCATTTCTCTCAAATTTAAACCGGTTTTCCCCCGTTTGCTATGCATTCTTGTTACTTTCTAATATGTTTTAAGCAACTTTTGGCCATTACTAACCCTTTTTTTATTTCCATTTTCTAAGTCGTTTTTAAGCATTTTTCGTTTCTTTTCCTAACCCAAATTTCTCAATTTCTAACCATTTTTAAGTTATTTTTCCCTTTTCCTAACCCATTTTTGTCAAGTTCTAACCCCTTTTAAAGCATTTTTGGCAGTTTCTATCCTATTTTTGCCACGTTTCAAGCCCTTGTAAGCTTTTTTTTCTCCTTGCTAATTTTTGCCAAATTCTTTCCTGGTTTCAGAGTTTTTCGCTCATTTCTAACCCATTTTTCCCCATTTCTATCAAATTTAAACCAGTTTTCCCCCCGTTTGCTATGAAATCTTGTTATTTTCTTAAACGTTTTAAGACACTTTTGGCCATTACTAACCCTTTTTTTTATTTCCATTTTCTAAGTCGTTTTAAGCATTTTTTGGTTTCTTTTCCTAACCCAAATTTCTCAATTTCTAACCATTTTTAAGTTTTTTTTCCCCTTTACTAACCCATTTTTGTCAAGTTCTAACCCCTTTTAAGCAATTCTGGACATTTCTATCCTACTTTTTCCGCGTTTCAACCCCTTTTAAACTTTTTTTTTCTCCTTCCTAATTTTTGACCACTTCTTTCCTGGTTTCAGAGTTTTTCGCTCATTTCTAACGCATTTTTCCCCATTTCTATCAAATTTAAACCTGTTTTTCCCTCGTTTGCTATGCATTCTTGTTACTCTCTTAAGCGTTTTAAGCCACTTTTGGCCATTACTAACCCTTTTTTTATTTCCATTTTCTAATTCGTTTTAAGCATTTTTTGGTTTCTTTTCCTAACCCAAATTTCTCAATTTCTAACACCATTTTTAAGTTATTTTTCCCTTTCCTAACCCATTTTTGTCAAGTTCTAACCCCTTTTAAACCATTTCTGGCCATTTCTATCCTATTTTTTTCCGGGTTTCAACCCCTTTTAAACTTTTTTTTTTCTCCTTCCTAATTTTTGCCCAATTCTTTCCTGGTTTTCAGAATTTTTTGCTCATTTCTAACCCATTTTTCCCCATTTCTATCGAATTTAAAACAGTTTTTTCCTCGTTTGCTATGCATTCTTGTTACTTTCTTAAACGCTTTAAGCCACCTTTGGCGATTACTAATCCTCTTTATAATCCCATTTTCTAAGTCGTTTTAAGCATTTTTTTCGTTTCTTTTCTTATACCCATATTTCTCAATTTCTAACCATTTTTAAGTTATTGTTTCCCTTTCCTAACCCATTTTTGTCAAGTTCTAACCCCTTTTAAAGCAGTTCTGGAAGTTTCTATCCCATTTTTGCCACGTTTCAACCCCTTTTAAGCTTTTTTTTTTTCCTTGCTAATTTTTGCCCAATTCTTTCCTGGTTTCAGAGTTTTTCGCTCATTTCTAACCCATTTTTCCCCATTTCTATCAAATTTAAACCAGTTTCCCCCCCGTTTGCTATGCATTCTTGTTACTTTCTTAAACGTTTTATGCCACTTTTGGCCATTGCTAACCCTTTTTTTATTTCCATTCTCTAAGTCGTTTTAAGCATTTTTTTGGTTTCTTTTTCCTAACCCAAATTTCTCAATTTCTAACCATTTTTAAGTTATTTTTCCCCTTTACTAACCCATTTTTGTCAAGTTCTAACCCCTTTTAAATCATTTCTGGCCATTTCTATCCTACTTTTTCCGCGTTTCAACCTTTTTTAAACTTTTTTTTCTCCTTCCTAATTTTTGCCCAATTCTTTCCTGGTTTCAGAGTTTTTCGCTCATTTCTAACCCATTTTTCCCCATTTCTATCAAATTTAAACCGGTTTTTCCCTTGTTTGCTATGCATCTTCTTGTTACTTTCTTAAACGTTTTATGCCACTTTTGGCCATTGCTAACCCTTTTTTTATTTCCATTTTCTAAGTCGTTTTAAGCATTTTTTGGTTTCTTTTCCTAACCCAAATTTCTCAATTTCTAACCATTTTTAAGTTTTTTCCCCTTTACTAACCCATTTTTGTCAAGTTCTAACCCCTTTTAAAGCATTTCTGGCCATTTCTATCCTACTTTTTCCGCGTTTCAACCCCTTTTAATTTTTTTTTTTCTCCTTCCTAATTTTTGCCCAATTCTTTCCTGGTTTCAGAGTTTTTCGCTCATTTCTAACCCATTTTTCCCCATTTCTATCAAATTTAAACCGGTTTTTTCCCTTGTTTGCTATTGCATTCTTGTTACTTTCTTAAACGTTTTATGCCACTTTTGGCCATGCTAACCTTTTTTTATTTCCATTCTCTAAGTCGTTTTAAGCATTTTTTTGGTTTCTTTTCCTAACCCAAATTTCTCAATTGCTAACCATTTTTTAAGTTATTTTTCCCCTTTCCTAACCATTTTTTGTCAAGTTCTAACCCCTTTTAATCCATTTTTGGCAGTTGCTATCCTATTTTTGCCACGTTTCAACCCCTTGTAAGCTTTTTTTTTCTTTTCTTGCTAATTTTTTTCCCAATTCTTTCCTGGTTTCAGAGTTTTTTCGCTCATTTCTAACCCATTTTTCCCCATTTCTCTAAATTTAAACCGGTTTTCCCCGTTTGCTATGCATTCTTGTTACTTTCTAATATGTTTTAAGCAACTTTTGGCCATTACTAACCCTTTTTTTTATTTCCATTTTCTAAGTCGTTTTAAGCATTTTGGGGTTTCTTTTCCTAACCCAAATTTCTCAATTTCTAACCATTTTTTAAGTTTTTTTCCCTTTTCCTAAGCCCATTTTTGTCAAGTTCTAACCCCATTTAATCCATTTGTGGCAGTTTCTATCCTATTTTTGCCACGTTTCAACCCCTTGTAAGCTTTTTTTTTTCTCCTTGCTAATTTTTGCCAAATTCTTTCTGGGTTTCAGAGTTTTTCGCTCATTTCTAACCCATTTTTCCCCATTTCTATCAAATTTAAACCAGTTTTCCCCCGTTTGCTATGAAATCTTGTTATTTTCTTAAACGTTTTAAGCCACTTTTGGCCATTACTAACCCTTTATTTTATTTCCATTTTCTAAGTCGTTTTAAGCATTTTTTGGTTTCTTTTCCTAACCCAAATTTCTCTATTTCTAACCATTTTTAAGTTATTTTCCCCCTTTCCTAACTCATTTTTGTCAAGTTCTAACCCCTTTTAATCCATTTTTGGCAGTTTCTATCCTATTTTTGCCACGTTTCAAACCCTTTTAAGCTTTTTTTTTTCCATGCTAATTTCTTGCCCAATTCTTTCCTGGTTTCAGAGTTTTTTCGCTCATTTCTAACCCATTTTTCCCCATTTCTATCGAATTTAAAACATTTTTTCCCCCGTTTGCTATGCATTCTTGTTACTTTCTTAAACGCTTTAAGCCACTTTTGGCCATTACTAATCCCTCTTTATAATCCCATTTTCTAAGTCGTTTTAAGCATTTTTTCGTTTCTTTTCTTAACCCATATTTCTCAATTTCTAACCATTTTTAAGTTATTGTTCCCCATTCCTAACCCATTTTTGTCAAGTTCTAACCCCTTTTAAAGCAGTTCTGGAAGTTTCTATCCCATTTTTGCCACGTTTCAACCCCTTTTAAGCTTTTTTTTTTCCTTGCTAATTTTTGCCCAATTCTTTCCTGGTTTCAGAGTTTTTCGCTCATTTCTAACCCATTTTTCCCATTTTCTATCAAATTTAAACCGGTTTTTCCCTTGTTTGCTATGCATTCTTGTTACTTTCTTAAACGTTTTATGCCACTTTTTGGCCATTGCTAACCCTTTTTTTATTTCCATTTTCTAAGTCGTTTTAAGCATTTTTTGGTTTCTTTTCCTAACCCAAATTTCTCAATTTCTAACCATTTTTAAGTTATTTTTTCCCCTTTACTAATTCATTTTTGTCAAGTTCTAACCCCTTTTAAAGCATTTCTGGCCATTTCTATCCTACTTTTTCCGCGTTTCAACCCCTTTTAAACTTTTTTTTTTCTCCTTCCTAATTTTTGCCCAATTCTTTCCTGGTTTCAGAGTTTTTCGCTCATTTCTAACCCATTTTTCCCCATTTCTATCAAATTTAAACCGGTTTTTCCCTTGTTTGCTATGCATTCTTGTTACTTTCTTAAACGTTTTATGCCACTTTTGGCCATTGCTAACTCTTTTTTTATTTCCATTTTCTAAGTCGTTTTAAGCATTTTTTGGTTTCGTTTCCTAACCCAAATTTCTCAATGCTAACAATTTTTAAGTTATTTTTCCCTTTCCTAACCAATTTTTGTCAAGTTCTAACCCCTTTTAATCCATTTTTGGCAGTTTCTATCCTTTTTTTGCCACATTTAAACTCCTTTTAAGCTTTTTTTTTCCTTGCTAATTTTTGCCCAATTCTTTCCTGGTTTCAGAGTTTTTCGCTCATTTCTAACCCATTTTTCCCCATTTCTATCAAATTTAAACCGTTTTTTCCCTTGTTTGCTATGCATTCTTGTTACTTTCTTAAAGTTTTATGCCACTTTTGGCCATTGCTAACCCTTTTTTTATTCCATTTTCTAAGTCGTTTTAAGCATTTTGGGGTTTCTTTTCCTAACCCAAATTTCTCAATTTCTAACCATTTTTAAGTTATTTTTCCCTTTCCTAACTCATTTTTGTCAAGTTCTAACCCCTTTTAATCCATTTTTGGCAGTTTCTATCCTATTTTTGCCACGTTTCAAACCCTTTTAAGATTTTTTTTTCCATGCTAATTTTTGCCCAATTCTTTCCTGGTTTCAGAGTTTTTCGCTCATTTCTAACCCATTTTTCCCCATTTCTATCGAATTTTAAAACAGTTTTTCCCCCGTTTGCTATGCATTCTTGTTACTTTCTTAAACGCTTTAAGCCACTTTTGGCCATCACTAATCCTCTTTTATAATCCCATTTTCTAAGTCGTTTTAAGCATTTTTTGGTTTCTTTTCCTAACCCAATTTCTCAATTTCTAACCATTTTTAAGTTATTGTTCCCCTTTCCTAACCCATTTTTGTCAAGTTCTAACCCCTTTTAAAGCCAGTTCTGGAAGTTTCTATCCCATTTTTGCCACGTTTCAACCCCTTTTAAGCTTTTTTTTTCCCTTGCTAATTTTTGCCCAATTCTTTCCTGGTTTCAGAGTTTTTTCGCTCATTTCTAACCCATTTTTCCCCATTTCTATCAAATTTAAACTGGTTTTTCCCTTGTTTGCTATGCATTCTTGTTACTTTCTTAAACGTTTTATGCACTTTTGGCCATTGCTAACCCTTTTTTTATTTCCATTTTCTAAGCCGTTTTAAGCATTTTTTGGTTTCTTTTCCTTACCCAAATTTCTCAATTTCTAACCATTTTTAAGTTATTGTTCCCCTTTCCTAACCCATTTTTGTAAAGTTCTAACCCCTTTTAAAAGCATTTCTGGCCATTTCTAT